>NC_064304.1:47028901-47067623 GCF_023373825.1 Bactrocera dorsalis | reverse complement strand
AATATGTGTATCCACCCATATAGACCACGATATAAAAAATGATTGAACTAGGTTCAGAGGTTGTCACAATCTATGTAAAAAACATTTCTAAACGTAAAAGAAATGTCGGGCCAAAGAAAAAAGTCACGTTTGTACTGTACGGAAATTTCACCCATTTTCCCCCTTTGAATCCGCCACTGATTATATATACAATTGAACTTCTCGAATCACTATAGTGTACGAGAAAACTTTGAGTTAGAGTAACATCGAGTTATGCAAGGAAATTTGTATGAAATTTACCTTCTATTACCAATTCATTTCGAGTAGTGGAGAACTTCGAGTTATAGAAGCTCAACTGTATATAATATCTATATATAATATATAGCTCATACACTGACTGACGTATATGACAAAAGGCTTATTTATTTATTTATCACCAGGATACAAAATATATACATACATAGTATGAACCTATAGAGGTGTTACAGTTAACACCTGTTCATAGGCCTGGAAATCTAATTATTACAATTTTCTATCTTATTCCATACAAGTATCATTAAAATTATGCAATGACTTTGCGTTCTCATTTAATCTATAGCGTTACAATCCACTTTACAATTTTTCTTTTATCATTTTTTCTTTTAATATTTAGTGACTTTAATTCCATTGGTAATTTATTATAGTACTTAACTGCTATATATTTTGAGTTCTTATATGCTATATTCTTATTAATCTTTGGTAATATTAAAGACTTAGCTCTGGTTATACCCTTGTAGTTGTAATATTCTTTTTTACAGAAATCGTAATGATAGAATAATGATTCTACTATGAATTTATCTTTAACATCTAGTATTTGTGTGCTATCATTTTTTTCACAAATAGCACTAATTAATTTAGTTTGAATTCTTACAAGAGTGTTCATTACATTTTTATAACTACCGCCCCAAGCAATGATACCATAATTAACGATACTATCGAATAGGGCGTAGTAAATCTTCTTCAGTGTTTTTTTATTCATTATGTTTCAGAACTTAGAAATATAAAGTATCTAGTTTTTTTTATGACCTCTTTGATATGTTCATACCATCTCATGTGGCAGTCAAAAATTAGGCCCAAATATTTACAATGCTCAACCCTGCTGATTACCTTATCATATATCCTTATCTCAAAATTATTTGGTAAACTATCTTTATAGATACCAAATGTTATATAATTGGATTTATCAACATTAAGAGTTAGGTAATTATTGCACATCCAATTCCCAATCTTATCCATTAATTCAGTCATTTTGGTTTGTGCCTCATCCCAAGTTTTACAGGAGCATTTTATAATTGTATCATCAGCGTACGCTGCTATATTATTTTCAGATGATAGATTGAAAATATCATTTATGTATAATATAAATAACAGTGGCCCGAGGACCGTGCCTTGTGGAACACCAATTTGAACTTTACATGCTTTACTTTTAACATTCATACATTTAACAACTCGGAATCTGTTTGGTAAATAATTATTTATTAAGTCTGCTGTTATACCTCTGATTCTATATTTGTATAATTTTTCAATTAAGATCTTATGATCTACCGTGTCAAATGCTTTGGCTAAATCAAGAAAAGCTATTACTGTTTTATTATTCTGATCAAGGTTTGTGTATATAAAATTAGTAATATCTACAATAGCATCTTTGGTGCCTTTACTTTTCAAAAAGCCATATTGATTATTATTTATAATTTTACAATCTGTTATAAAGTTATAGAGACGCTCATGTATTATCTTTTCAAAAATTTTAACTAAGTTAGAGATTAAAGAGATTGGACGATAGTTCGTAGTTTTACATTTGTCACCTGATTTATATATTGGTAGGATTTCTGCACATTTTAGTGTATCTGGTCATACACCAGTAAATTATGCTTTGAAATTGCTTATTAATTTTAAAACTATTTGTATTAATACCATCAACACCACCAGCTTTGTCTTTTAGACCATTAATTATTTTCCGTATTTCCATTTTCATTTGTTGGATTTATAAAAAATGATTTTACATTGTTCTCTATTCTAGTCTTAGTTTTGTTACCTGTGGTTTTCATTTTAGCTGCTAAGTCAATACCAACATTACTAAAGAAATTTACAAATGTATCAGCTTTTCGGGTTGGATTTGTAATCTTTAAACCATTGTCAATTATTAGATCTATATTATTCAATTTATTTAAATTTCTACCTAGTTTCTGATTAATATATTTCCATAGTTGCTTGCTATTCTTATTTTGTATTACTTATGGTACTTTATATGTTTTGGTTTGGTGGGCATGGCAGTGGTCCGATTACGCTCACCTATAAACTCCGTTTACTTTTTTGCCAAGTTTCATCAAGATATCTTAAGGCGGACAATCAGTCGGATTTCAACTTTTCACGTCATCATGATCATTTATATATGTATAACCCTATATCTACCTCGCTTAGGTTTAGGTGATATGTACAACCGTTAGGTGAGCAAAACTATTATACTCTGTAGCAATATGTAGTAAGGGTATAAAAATCACAGTGAATAGATTAAAGCGATATTACTCATTGTCAGCAGAATTGTTGGTATTCTGAAGAGCCCTGGACTCTATGACAGCAATGGCAGTTGGATCACTTGCTCAATCGTACTACATACCCACATGTCCATTATTTGACATATCTATAAACGCTCTATCAAAACGCATGGTAAAGTGGTGGTTACTGCAGTATGTCTGTTCATTTGCGTATCTATGTATTTGTCTGATAGGAGTCAAGATGCATACGATGCAGAAATTGCATAGTACGTTCCCTAATTAAATTGTGTACAAGCAGTGATATGCTAACGAAACTAGTTATTAGGGCGGAATTGAGTTTGCCTTAAAAAGCTTAAGAGCTTTCGTCAATATTAGGCTTGTTGATATGAAAAATGTTTAAGTTTAAAGATTTGAGCTAAATAAATGTAGTAAAGTCAAGACACGTTTAAAAATTGTTGGTATTCTTTTTTAGTCTCAGTTTGTGAACCTAATTAGTCGTTTACACCTCACATATTTAGAAAATTCTCATATGGTAATTTGCCGTCGGTTAAGGAACCAGTTCATCTCTTGTGGCCCTTTACTCGTTAAACAAAAACAATTTTTCTCTATTCATAAACAATTCCATAAGATTAAAAATTCTAAGTTGGGAGGCTTTTGCAACTGTTTTATTTCATAAATGCCTAGTGTTGTAAGAACTCACTATAATCCCAGCGGAGTTTAATAATTCTGATAATCTATTTTTTTCTTAAGGAAACGATTTTGGACCAGCGATTTTAGAAATAAATATAGATTGGATTCGGAGGAGGATTCATATCGCCCTTTGTTTCTACTCTAACTTTGGTTGTGTGGATACACCAGTCCCACCGATTCACAACGTTAACCTTGGCTCGGAACAAATTGGTTATCGACACTCCACATTGTTGAGTAAAGGAGTACGAGGCACTTCCACTCTCTTCATTCCGATAGGCCTGCGTGAATTATGTGTGCATAAATATGAGGGCAGACATATTTCCTACGCCTGCTGTGTATGCAAGCATGTAATTAGCAATGCATGTTGGCAGGCATTTCATTATTCCTTCGACATGGGTACTTTTAATTATTGACTTGCTTTTAATAACAATAAGCTACATTTGAGTAATGGCAGCATCAGTAACAAATACCGAGATTTATGATTGTATAATTGAATGAAAATTGCATGATCCCTTGCTTATATGTCATGTGCACATATGTACATATATGTATCTGTGCCATAATTTGTATTGGCATCCATACTCCTATAAATGAGTTGAAAGTGGCTCTTTGACGCAGCAGATTGTTATGCTTAAGTGCCTTCTTGGCCTCCAATGTTGCTAGCGATAATTGTATGTTTAATTGCTTCTGTGTTGTCATATGCCTAATATAACATTAGCTGAGAGTATCCTTGACGACGAAATATGTAAATGTTATCTGTTGTTAATCTTGTTATTATAGTCAACTCAGCAATATCTTCAGCGGAGCTCAGCTCATGATGCGATTTAAGACATTTCACTAAATTAAATGTATTAGACAGTTTGAAAGGATAGGACTGAGCCTTGACGACGTTGCCTGTTATACTCTTGAAGATAATGATAAGATATGAAGAGATAAATACACTTGGATTATTAATACTCTTCAGTATACGCTGTACAATGGAGTACGGACAGATTTCATCACGGTAGATATAATGTCAGAAAGTAATGTATACTGGGCGATAGGCAGTTTCAAGTCTTTCAAATTACCACGACCAGGCGGTATTTTCACGGCTCCGTTACAGCATACCCAGGACTAACTGTATATAATAACCAAAGAAATAATGCAATTAATATTCATCATCAAATGATTTTGAACCATTTAAAAAATGCTGTCTTTAAAAAGAAGCTCGATGTTTGGGTACCACAGGAACTGTCTGTTAAAATTTAATGGACGAAATTAACATCTGTGATTCTTTGTCGAAACGAAATGCAATCGAACTATTTCTGAAGTGAATAGTAACTGGAGACGAGTGGTTCAAATACGACAATAGTGTGCGAAAAAGATCATGGGGCTTCATCTTCCATCATTGGCTGGGAAGTTTTGATGCACCCACCATATACCCCTGACTTTGCGCCATCGGACTACCATTTTGTTTCGGTCAATACAGAACTCCCTTAATACGAGGTGTGTTCAAAAAGTATCGCGAATCGTAACTGACAGTTTTCTTCGATTGCAGGAGCGTGGTGCATAATGAGTTCTTGCCACAGGGAAGAACGGTCAATAAGGAATATTACCTGCAATTCATGCGCAATTTGCGCGAAACAATCCGCCAGAAACGTCCGGATTTGTGGAAGAACAAAAATTGGCTTTCGCACCACGATAACGCCCCTGCTCACATACATCGTTGCTTGTGTGCGACTTTTTGGCCAAAAACAACACACTAATGATGCCGTAGCCACCGTATTCCCCAGATCTGGCCCCCTGTGACTTTTTCTTGTTCCCTAAACTGAAGAGGCCCATGAAAGGACGACGTTACGCTTCTCTTGACGAGATAAAGACGGCATCGAAGGAGGTGCTGAAGAAGATAAGAAAAAAGATTTTTTCAAGTGCTTCGAAGATTGGAAAAACCGTTGGCGCAAGTGTATAATATCTCATGGGGATTACTTTGAAGGGGACAAAATAGTTATTCATGAATAAATAAATAATTTTTGAAAAACACAAAAATTTCGCGATACTTTTTGAACACACCTCGTAGAGCAAAGTTGGCTTCACGAGAAGCCTGCGAAAATTACTTGCCACAGTTAATGTCTCTGGCAGAAAAATGGCAAAAAGTGGTCGACCAAAGTGGTACATATTTGGTTCATTAAAGCTCATTATAAATATAAAAGAAAATGCATAAGTTGAAGTTTGATTAGGAATGCGATAAGACTTTTTCGACTACCCAAAAAAACACCAGGAGCAGGAAAAACTCACACACTATCCCAAAGGATTTCAGGTCAATTAGTCTTTCGTTATTTCTATAAAAAACGTTGGAGAGGCTAATAGAATTATACATAAGAAGCAGTCCAATCCCTGAAAAACAGCACAGTTTCGCAGCATGTGCATTCTAAGGAAAAATCCACAGAAACAGTACTAAGTTCAGTGATAGAGGAGACTGAAACATCTCTGGAGATAAAAGAATACACTCTCGTAGCTTTGCAAGGCATAGAATTATAACTTCCAGTCTAGTGCCTAAAGATTTGGGCATTTCTGAGCCTCTCAGGAAATTAATTGAACAGATGTTCATGGACGTTTCAAAGAGGCGTGTTATTTATAGTTCCTGGATTATAATAATGAACAAAATGTTAGTGGATCTGGAAAGGAAGGGGGTACTTGTTGTAAGATGACGATGTGGCATCTTCGTTTAGAGGTAAATTTCCGAATACCATCGCAAATCTTATGCTGACAATTTTAAAAGATAATAATCGATGTGCCGTATAGTGGAGATGGACCTAGTAATGTTCATCTCAAATATTCCAGAAAGGGACTGGTTCCCGTATGTAGTCATGCTGATCAGGTTAGGTTAGGTTAGATGGCTGATCTAAAGATATTACACGTGGACTGCTATATATAGTCCTTTGCGAAGCCATAGAAAAAAAGAACTACATATGTTCGAACATATAAATTAGCAAAACGCTTAGTAGCCAATAAAAATTTGCATAGGGGTTTATTAGAGTTATAACTTCCTGTTATTTCGCTGTGGCCTGGCACCCATACCAGTTTTAACACAAAGACAATCGATGCTATTGAGGTTAGGCATTTATTGACCAACCCTGAACGCACTTTTAATGAGTTCAAGGCTGGTAACGGAGCAGTAAATCTATTGATGCCTTAATGGCTGTAACCTCGGCTGCAAAGTCAAGAAGTCTGAAGCTGAAGTTGATAGAGAGCTCTTAACAGTAAGCCCCTCCATCAACCTTCCCGTTGATCATTTGTATAGATTTTATACGGTCTGTTTCTGTGTGCTACAAACTTCGTGGCAGACTTAATAGACCCTGTTTAGAGTATAATAATAAAATGTCGAACCAAAACCTCACTGCAGCCGCAACTCCGCAGGACACTGCTTGGAGTACAAGGTGTGATAATGTCAGTTGTTAAATTTACTATGTGTCTCATTAGGATTTCGTCCACTTCTTATATGCCAAATGTTATTCCAAATTCAATTTAATTTTAAATATTGGTTAACTGAATTCAGCAAATTTATTTGCGCACTTGTTACGATAATTGGTTAAACAAAGACTTAGCAGCATAACAAGTGTCAAATTAGTATTGTTTCACTATCAATGCTTTAATTTAGTAAACAACAGCAAACACTTGTGCATATGTTTAATTGGAAACATATATAACTATAGCAAATTTTATTGTTTATGGTCAATTCTAGGGCATTGCAAGCTCTAATTAATTCCCTTTTGAGTTCAATTATTTTGAAGCGATTAAATATCGTTCACTGTTGGAATGTATTTATGAGCAGGCGATTTGGAAAATCTCATTTTAATAATTAATGCGGCACAAGTAATATTAGTATTTTACTGTTGTAATTTCTAATAAAAATGAAATGCATGTAAGTTCCTTTCGCATTTATGAGTTCCTCTTAATTGGGTTTCTAGTCAGGGCTCACGGCTGATGTCGTTTTCACTTCACAATTTTACATATTTTCAGGCTAAATGCGAGGGAAATTTTTTGAAGAGTTTGGTGAAATATGTAAATCGTTTCCTTCTTTGGATCAAAAGAGCATATAAATCTGAAATTCTACCAATGGTGCCTCAGGTGATTGCTAAGGATCTGCTTATTCGATTTAACCGAAATGTTTATTGTGAGAATTAGTTAAAGTAAAATCCATTATGCTCTGCCTATTTGTTTGATGGCCGGCAGTGACAATGCTCAAAGCTTATTTCTGCCAAAAAGAATCTTCAAACTCTTGCGACATGTTGCTACAAAGTATTATAGACCCATGTTTCATTGCTCTCCATAAGAAACCTGCATACCAAGTTTCATTAAGCTATCTCAATTTTTACTCAAGTTACAGCTTGCACGGCCGGACGGACAAACAGACAGTTAACCAGATTTCAACTTTTCTCGTCACGTTGATCATTAATATGTATTTAAAACCCTATATCTATCTCTATTAGGTTTAGGTGATACGTACAACCGTTAGGTGAAAAAAACTATAATACAAGAGTGTAATAAATTCACGTATGGTTACCAAAAACGAATTTTCTTAAAGGAGAAGAGCGTAATAAATGTTGAGTGGTGTTATAAGCAAGAGACTCTTAAGAGAATATTGTTTGCAGAAACTAATATATATACTTACAGTATCTTAATTATAGCTTTACTAATTATAAATTTTAACTCTTTATCTTTCATCGCAACCATTATAAGCTTGGCTTACCAGGAGTGTTCTTGCGAAAAAATGTACCGTAATTAACTCCTCAAATTCGTTTTTGTTGCAATTCACGCTGCTACTTCATTTCCTTTCATTATTGGCCATTTCTGATCACTGACTAATTAGTAGGTTTTTCCCAATACCCGCAAGTTCTTTCCAATTTGCTATTGTGTTGAGTTCAAACAATTATTGCCATGTCTGCCCACTTCGGATGAACATCGAAACAACTCAATATTGGAAACAATTACACGACAGACACTGCCAGCACTACTCCCCCCACATCCTGCTATTACTATTTATGCGTCCACACCCAATTCATTGTCCATCAACATTAAGCTCCTCATCGGCTCTATTATCCTCATTATGCTTATCAAATTTCCATTGAACTTCGCTACATCGAGTAACCATTATTTTATTTTCCGTGCATACATATGTACATGCTTATATACAAGCAGAGGCATATACATTTTATTGGCGCTGTTCTGTTGCTTAGTTGCTTTTGTAGTAAATTTTTGCTTTGTATCTTTGGCATCATTACTTTCTTCGCTTTTCTTTTTCGCTCACAAATAATTCTACAGTTTAAAATGTTGTTGCTCGCGGAAATTCAACACACTTACTTATATGTATGTATACAATTTTTGCTTTGCACCCAGCTACGCGCAGTGGGGAAGCTGTGAAACAACAGCTGCCAGGCGGAAAGGATTTTATCATCGCTCATCTCCACTTAATTACTCTGAAGTGGCCATCAGTGCGTATACGCAATCTCTCTCTTGGTGTACTATGACAATTCATCATCCGTCATTTTAATTACAAAAAAATGGAGTAATTGAATGACGTTAAAGTTTAAAATGGAATGTTTTAATTGCTATAATTAGCGAATCACAACAAACCTCAAGTTTGGAATTTTAACGCTTTATCGCTGTTTGTTATTATGTATAATTGACGTAACAATTACTTGAGCTGAGGTCCAATAAATCGGTGGATACCATCTGATGTCATTTTGTTTTATAGACCGATTTCATTCATATTTAGCATTAACTATTTTATGTTTAAGTAAACATGCCCACTTGATTACAATAAAATATCAGACATAAACGGGCAGATGAAAAGTCGTTATTGACACATATACTTTATACATACATACAAGGACCCGCCTACGTTTTACTGTGGATGATATATACAAACAAGTATTAGTTAAGGAATAATCGCATTTTTGATGAAGCAACAAAAATGAATCAAAAAAGCATTTCGTGCGTCAAGAAAGAATTGGTTTTTGGGGTAAAAATACTATTGAATTTGGGCTGTGCATCAGTGAAATCAATCGAGCCCAATTTATTGTCAGCCTGGTGGACTGCATATTAAAAAAACGGTTTCTCAAGCACGGAAAGACAAAAAAAATCGGCTGGCAAGATTATGGCATCAGTCTTTTGGGATGCCCGTGGTATATTATTTATCGAATGATAAATGAGCTAGTTTTAATTCATTGCATTGTGTTATTTGATTGCAGTTCTATTCTACCATTCCCAATATTTAGCAATTTATTATTTTTCAGGAAGGATCAGTTTGAAATTGTACGTTCCCGTTTTAAATATTGTATTGCTCTGTACAATGCTTCGAAAAAGATTTCCGTATATCTCAAATTTTTTTATCAACACTTCACTTCGCTATTTTTTTTTTTTTTATGCCAGACCTATTGCAATTTTAAATTGCCTGTCAAGATACCCCCTCCAATAGTTAGCAGGTATGAAAAAAATGTTATAGCTACCCATAGATGTATTGAATCACCCAATTTATTACTTATACCATGTTCAGACCGACACTTAATAACACGATTTCGGCTGTTGAATGCATTATCCCACTAATCTTAAAAATTTAACAAGATTTCGCCATACAAAAATGACATTTCCAAATCACTTCATTGAAATGGTTTGAAACTGATTCACGCTAAATCTCTCTGTGCGGCTCTGATTTTGCGCCACATACTTGTCAGCATTGGAAATCTGTTACATTATCACAGCTGATTTAGACACTACAAAGGGAAAAAATGTAAACAAACAATTGTTTTTTTTAAGCAATGAATCTAATTTCACCTGAAAATCGACTTAACAAATGAAAAAATGCATCCACTATTTCTATTATATGGAAAATAATTGAAAAAAGACGGCTTTTATTTCAAAATACTGTATGACAATCTTTTCTTTTGATAAATATTAAGCGATGTGAATTCTTGAATGGCAATAACAGCTGTTTTTGATCTTTCTAACGGCAGTGAGAACACTGTTGGGTTATGAAATGCTTAAATGTAATCTAACCTTTTAAATTTTCGGTCTGAACATGATATTAAGAACGAACTCTGTCCACAATATAAAAACTTGATCCACTGTCGCCTTTTACTTTGGCATCGTTTTGTTTAATATACGTTTACGCCCATTTAAGCTTTGAATATTGGATACTGCGCTGGTAGCGCCATCTATCGGTCAAACATTCCAAAATTAACAATTGAGTAAAAATGAAAAAATAATTTAAAAAACATATTCCAAATTGTAAATCTAAACCATTCTCGAATCTCCTTTAACAAAAACACAAAAATTTTATCAAAATCGGTCTAGTCCGTTTAGGAGCAGTTCAAATGCAAACACACGGTCAGAAGATTTATATATATAAAGATATGTGACTGTACACCAAAAGATCTCTCACACATTTCGTCCCGTATACTGAGATATAGGAAGTGTGTGTGATGATATTACAAAATTAGGATTAAGTTATAAGCACTTAAATCACTATATCTCATATATTGGGGTTAGTGCAATGTAACGGGTGATTTTTTTGAGGTTAGGATTTTCATGCATTAGTATTTGACAGATCACGTGGGATTTCAGACATGGTGTCAAAGAGAAAGATGCTCAGTATGCTTTGACATTTCATCATGAATAGACTTACTAACGAGCAACGCTTGCAACTCATTGAATTTTATTACCAAAATCAGTGTTCGGTTCGAAAGGTGTTTCGCGCGCGTGTTTTGTTCAGCGATGAGGCTCATTTCTGGTTGAATGGCTACGTAAATAAGCAAAATTGCCGCATTTGGGGTGAAGAGCAACCAGAAGCCGTTCAAGAACTGCCCATGCATCCCGAAAAATGCACTGTTTGGTGTGGTTTGTACGCTGGTGGAATCATTGGACCGTATTTTTTCAAAGATGCTGTTGGACGCAACGTTACGGTGAATGGCGATCGCTATCGTTCGATGCTAACAAACTTTTTGTTGCCAAAAATGGAAGAACTGAACTTGGTTGACATGTGGTTTCAACAAGATGGCGCTACATGCCACACAGCTCGCGATTCTATGGCCATTTTGAGGGAAAACTTCGGACAACAATTCATCTCAAGAAATGGACCCGTAAGTTGGCCACCAAGATCATACGATTTAACGCCTTTAGACTATTTTTTGTGGGGCTACGTCAAGTCTAAAGTCTACAGAAATAAGCCAGCAACTATTCCAGCTTTGGAAGACAACATTTCCGAAGAAATTCGGGCTATTCCGAAATGCTCGAAAAAGTTGCCCAAAATTGGACTTTCCGAATGGACCACCTAAGACGCAGCCGCGGTCAACATTTAAATGAAATTATCTTCAAAAAGTAAATGTCATGAACCAATCTAACGTTTCAAATAAAGAACCGATGAGATTTTGCAAATTTTATGCGTTTTTTTTTTAAAAAAAAGTTATCAAGCTCTTAAAAAATCACCTATAGATCTCGGGTGATTGAATTACTCTTTAGTTTTACTCAAGCATACTTGAGAACAAGTTTAAAAACTTATAACGGGTGATTTTTTTGAGGTTAGGATTTTCATGCATTAGTATTTGACAGATCACGTGGGATTTCAGACATGGTGTCAAAGAGAAAGATGCTCAGTATGCTTTGACATTTCATCATGAATAGACTTACTAACGAGCAACGCTTGCAAATCATTGAATTTTATTACCAAAATCAGT
The DNA here is from genome assembly GCF_023373825.1 of Bactrocera dorsalis. NCBI lineage: Eukaryota > Metazoa > Arthropoda > Insecta > Diptera > Tephritidae > Bactrocera > Bactrocera dorsalis. The sequence goes on along the minus strand of NC_064304.1, from coordinate 47,055,709 downwards.
GTTCGGTTCGAAATGTGAAAATCCGCTTTTTTATCGACAAATTTTGTTCAGCGATGAGGCTCATTTCTGGTTGAATGGCTACGTAAATAAGCAAAATTGCCGCATTTGGGGTGAAGAGCAACCAGAAGCCGTTCAAGAACTGCCCATGAATCCCGAAAAATGCACTGTTTGGTGTGGTTTGTACGCTGGTGGAATCATTGGACCGTATTTTTCAAAGATGCTGTTGGACGCAACGTTACGGTGAATGGCGATCGCTATCGTTCGATGCTAACAAACTTTTTGTTGCCAAAAATGGAAGAACTGAACTTGGTTGACATGTGGTTTCAACAAGATGGCGCTACATGCCACACCGCTCGCGATTCTATGGCCATTTTGAGGGAAAACTTCGGACAACAATTCATCTCAAGAAATAGACCCGTAAGTTGGCCACCAAGATCATGCGATTTAACGCCTTTAGACTATTTTTTGTGGGGCTTACGTCAAGTCTAAAGTCTACAGAAATAAGCCAGCAACTATTCCAGCTTTGGAAGACAACATTTCCGAAGAAATTCGGGCTATTCCGGCCGAAATGCTCGAAAAAGTTGCCCAAAATTGGACTTTCCGAATGGACCACCTAAGACGCAGCCGCGGTCAACATTTAAATGAAATTATCTTCAAAAAGTAAATGTCATGAACCAATCTAACATTTCAAATAAAAAACCGATGAGATTTTGCAAATTTTATGCGTTTTTTTTTTTAAAAAGTTATCAAGCTCTTAAAAAATCACCCTTTATTATGTATACATATATTTTGAAGGAAATATTCCAATTGAAATTTATAGGCCTGTACTTGACATACTGGCCTATATTACCTCTAGATACTCCAGTTATAGTCCAATTTCGATATTTTTACAATATAAATATACTATTTTTCGAAGTTCATTTAGATATCTTCACTGGTGCTGGATTTATAACGGGTGTCATAAGACGTACGGTTTTTAGTGATTCAGTACTTTTTGCAGAGTTGGCATTTTTGAAAGCTATTACTTGTATAAAACTTAATTTGTTTTTGCATTTTATAATAAACAAAATTATCGAGGAACAAGATTTGCAAATCGTGAAAATTTAATGCAAACAATTGTTCGATTTGCGCGATGCTTCGTGCACTGTATTCAATATTTGGTTCACATACGTATAATCGCTCAGAGTTCGATAATTCGAGCAACCATGAATCGGCTTAGCACCAGATTTATTTTAGTGGATAATGCGTATCCTCAGAAACGTCGTCGTTGGATTTCGGGTTTATAAAATCCAACTCGTGCAAGAATTGGAGCCAAATGACCATCAAGTGCGTTGCACGTTCGGTGAATAAGCCCAAAATGAGTGAGCCACCGATCCCGATTTTCAAAAGAAAAATGTGATCAGTGGTTCTGCCATGTTTGGCAACAATTGGATATTCCAAATCAAGTAGGCAGGTCCTTCTCGCCCTGGGCTTTCCAACGGAGTGGAGGTATTCCCCTTCTTCTGTTTCCCCCAGCGGGTACTGCGTTGAACACTTTCGGAGCGGGAGTGTTTTCATCAATTCGGAAGATCTAACCTAGCCAGTGCAGCTGCTGTCTCTTAATCTGCTGAACTATGTCAATGTATGTATGTATGTTTCGTACAGCTCATCATTCCATCGACTGCGGTATTCGCCGTAGCCATTCGGCAGAACCTTTCTCTCGGAAACTCGTAAAGTGGACTCAACTTAGTTTGTTGCCATCGTCCATGCCTCTGCATCATATAGCAGAAGGGAATAATGAGCGACTGATAGAGTTTGGATTTTGTTCGTCGAGAGAAGACTTTACTTCTTAATTGCCTACTCAGTCTGAAGTGGCACCTGTTGGCAAGAGATTTTCTGCGTTGGCTTTCGTGGCTCACGTTGTGGTTGTTGATGTTAATGCTGGTTCCAAGATAGACAAAATTATCTACGACTTCGAATATATGACAGTCATCAGTGATGTGAGAGCTAAGTCGCAAGTGCGATTGATGAGAGGAGATATTTCGTTTTGTTCTTCAGACCCATACGCTTCGCTTATCCTTATCCAGTCTGGAGAAAGTAGAGAAAACGGAGCGGACTAGCACTCCTCATCGTACCAGGTGTTCTTTTGTGGAAGCCAATGATTTCGTGTGCAGCTATACGTAAGAAGCTTGAAATGCCGTCCCAATGTTCTTATACCGATGATGAGTGCTCGCAGGGAGCAGGAGTGCATGTCGAATAGAAAATCGTTCGGCTGCTTATTGCGATTATCGACGTCGAGTAGTGACGTCCTTAGTGTCACTCTCTTCGTTTTAAATGGAATATTTATAAAAGAAGAAGATAAAACGGCCAATATGTCTAAACTAACTTTCACATGTTAATTCGGATGGTAGTTTTGAAATCGTCATTAGAGTTTAATGCTTCGCTATGTAGAATATCATACTCGTATCAGAAGTCAATCATCAAAAATGCTTTTGTCTAGTTTATACATGAAGACTACAGTACATTCTTAATACCGTTAAATCGATAATGTACAACAGCCATTCAGGCAATTCAAAAGTTTAAATTAACCTCTTCATTAACCCAAATTTTCAAAAAAAGTTAAAAATTATTATAGGTTACAGAGGAATACACACCTATGTATGTAAATATATGTATATACAAGAAGCTTTTTGCGCCAATGTTTTGAAACGAATTAAACAAACTTTCAAGCTTAATAATTCGCAGGCATAACAATAATTGCAGTAACAATAGCAATATGATGCAATCAACTTAATATATTTAACTGTTGCCATTTGAATTGACATTCACTCATTTAAGTTGCTCTCGGGGTAACAATGCGGCATAGGCCTTAACTTTTGCTATACATAGGCAAGCGGAAACTTTTGTCCTCATTCTCCAGCTCTAAAGCCTGAATAGTTGGGATCAATTCACACAACCTTATGCCATTTTATTGACGCAGAATCGCATTCAAAACAAAGCCGCACCAATTTCAATACAATCGCGAGTGAATAGAAAGCGCCACACCACCGTTTGACCTCGTCGCTTAGCCGACTTCAGGCAGTATAATTATGTTGTTGTAGGCACTGCCAAATTTTAATGTTGTACATTTATAACTTTGACTGCGTTGAAAATCTTACGGTGGTGATTTTTCAGGCGAATCGAGTGCCATCCGTCGGGCTTTGAATGCGACGCGGCCATTCTAATGGACTCGCCTCATTTGACCTGACTACAACGACGTCAGCGTCGAAAGAAGAGTTGTGCGGGGGCAGACAACCGAATTACCGAATCACTGGGCGAACTGAAATTTACAAAAACAAAAGTTGAAAGTGGCTTAACGAGGAAAGCAGCGCCAAATAAACGAACCGCAGTGCGGCGAAATCTGTGAAAAGCAACATTAATGGCAGCTTAGCAGGGCTTTTACGGCGTAGCCTACTTTTAGGCTGGGTGCGGCAGCAGTTGCAAAATATTTCAAGGGTCTGTTTATATGTATGTATATTAGGTGATTCAAAAAAAAAATTTTTGTTTTTTTTTGATTGGTACTCGGAAAAATGGGTTTCCTAGACACCTCTAAGAAAGCCTCTTCCAAATATGAGTTTTTAATTGTAACGGGAAGGTCCTCCGCCTAACGGTTTCTATTTTTTTCTTATTATCAGATAGAAAAATTTTATGTCTCGATTCCAACTATTTGAAAAAAATATCTTGTTAATTAGGTTTTGTAGGAAATTGATTGCTCTAAAATATGGTCTCTTATGATTTTTGTTCGTAAACCCAATCGTTTAAAAGATATTAACAGTTAAAGTTTGATTATTTTTGGTACAATTTTTTATTTCTTATTAATTTTATAACTCAATGAAAAAATTATTATGAATAGATTTTTGGAGAGGCTTTCTTAGAGCTGTCTAGGAACCTTTTTTAAGAGTACCAACCGAAAAAAAAAATTTTTTTTTTTTTGATCCATCCTAATATGCATTGATGTTTGACGATGAATATCTCGTAAACGCTTAACTTAATCGAAAATCATCGTAGACTATTTTTATATAACAGTAAATTTCCTACAAAACTATGTGGTTTCATCAGTCATAATAATTTTTTTCATTGAGTTATAAAATTAATAAGAAATAATGAATTTTTCCAAAAATAGTCAAATTTCAACCGTTAATATCTTTTAAACGGTTGGGTTTACTAAAAAAATCATAAGAGACCATATTTTAAAAGCATTCAATTTCCTACAAAACCTAATTAACAAGATATTATTTCAAATAGTTGGAAGCGAGATATAAATTTTTCTATCTGATAATAAGAAAAAATAGAAAACCGTTAGGCGGAGGACCTTCCCGTTACAATTAAAAACTCATATTTGGAGAGGCTTTCTTAGAGGTGTCTAGGAACCCATTTTTCCGAGTACCAATCAAAAAAAACAAAAAATTTTTTTTTGAATCACCCTAATGTATATATATATATATTTATGTATTTATGATATGGCTATGTGTATATGACGTTTATAAGTAGGCGGTGTGCAATCGGGTTGTGCTTGCAGGTAGGCTGTAGGTGTGGCCACGCATTTATAAATGATTTCGGCTATTTTCAACCAACTAATTTATATGCTGCCTTTCACGTCCTCATTAATTGCAGACAATAAATTATATTAGGCTGATTTATAAAAAAAACGAGAAGTAAAAGTAAATAAAACCTCAAAAAGCGCAAGGCTGGATTATACTTCGGGGAATTATGTACATAATTGCGACGAATGCGAATAAAAAGAAACATTGAGATTGAAGCTATTTTAACGCAAAATAAGACAAGAAAGTAACGTTTTAAATTTGAATAGGGATAATTATGTTTGCCACGAAGCCTCCCCATGGAGGTGACCGGGAGATGTAACCGACTCGAAGACAAGTCCAACTTGAAACAAGAAGAGGAGGAGCGGTTAGCTTGGTCCAGAAACTGATGACTGGACACATATATCGCTGAAAAAGGCAATGGTCGACAGAGAACGAACCGAAAGCACTCTTGAAAAAATGAGATTGCAAGGACGTAGCCGAGAAGCTAAACGTCAAGCACGTGAGTGGTGAGATTGCGAAGCCACATTTGGGTGGGATAAAAGAGATTGAAGTTATTAAAATCCTTCTGTTCGAAGATGGACTCCTAACCAAACTCATTTATGCCGTCATTTGATGAATCAAGACAATTTAACGGAGTCGAGAACATAAATTGCAAGACTAGTCATAACTAATATGGATGAGGAAAGCTTTCAGAACGCTTCCGAATATGCGGGAAAATACTAAATTGGAGGTAGTGGACTGCAATAACATTCCATCGGTGCCTAAACCGAAGGTGATTACAATTCACGTGGTAGATCCCGAACATGCTCTACGGCTACTACAACGACAGATTACAAAGGAGCCGACTAGCGATTGAAGATGAAGACCAATCTGTAATATCACTAAGGAGACACATTTTGGAGCAAGCTCTGCAATAAAGCATGATTCGGCACCTCAACGAATGCCACCCCGACGACAACAAAAACACGTTAGAAAAAAGTGAAGTGTCCCTACGGGAGCTGGAGAAGTGATAGAATATAAACGGTGGTATAATACTTTGCAATATCAATTAAAGCAGCATAAAACCCTTGTTCTCTAAGCTTCTGGTTGATTATTAAGAGATAAGATAAGACTTAGGCACATCATTAGTCAAAAATTGAGAACGAAGCAGTCACTTATAAGTTAGCAGACACCATTGTAGAAACCGACGGTAACTTCACTCAAAGTACACTGCAAAGGAATTAGAAAAAAATCTTGTTACCTTGATGTCTGGTTGAACATCTATGTCTACGGAATTATGACATAAAATACTTCAATCATTTACAAATCATAAAAAAAGCTGGCATTTAGATTTTTCTGTCTTTTAAACACATTATATGCATAAATTTAGTAATATTAATAACTCAAGTACTCTACAATGAAGAAAATTTTGGACTTAATGCGCACCCATCAAAAATTAAAAAAGGCGTTTTATTTGAAATTGCGGCCAAACATTCAAGTGTGGCCAGAGACCAGCTCACGCTACACTTTAAAGGAGCTAAACTTAGCACTTAACACCCCGCCCGTTTGTTTTTCGTTTTTTGCAAAAGCAAGGACTCTACTTATTGGCCGCCCAACCCATAATAATATAGCATAAGTACGTATAAATATATATGGGGCGTTCGGATGGAAAAAGGACGAGTGTGGCATACACTAAAGAGTAGCGGCACGCCAAGCAATTTGTATGATTTATGCAAATTTCATTATTAATTCAAAAGAGAAAATCACTTTCAGCGCGTTCAATTTGGTGGCATAATTTAAATTTATGCGAATTTGCTTGAACACTCTTCGCACACATACAAAAATACATAGGCAAACATACAAATCTACAATTAGTTTATATACAGGAGCGAACGCTTGCTCACTTAAGCCACTCTGCCGCCGGTTTCCTGCAGCTGAACTACTTCGTATTTAAAGTAACAAGAAGGAGAGTTTTCGTGGAAACTAAAGGATTAGCTGAAATCATTTTAATATTCTTATAATTTTACTGCAAATATAAAATTTCCAATTACGCTTTAATGCTTTCTCCAACAAATAAAGAAGGCGTGAATTCAATTTGTCAAACGCATCTTCGGGTCAAATTAGAAGCCATTAGGGATAATTAATTAATGACACACAGAAGGTTTTATAACTACAGAACTGAATTCTGTACAGATAATGATGAATGTCTTAAGCTAAAATTTTTCTTAATGTAAAGGAGACAGCAGTCATTGACAGGTAGAAGAAGGAAATTCGTCTTCTTCTTTATTAAGTTAACAACAGGGCGTCAGTAATTTCTTCTTTTCTCAATTTGGAGCCAATTCTAGATCCTCCACCTAGATTTCCAACGGAGACCCCTTCCTCTACTTCCTCGGTGGGTACTGACCTGGCTTAGTCGCTGTATTTTAATTCGCTGTATGTGGCCGTACAGCTCATTGTTCCATCGAATGCAATATTCCCCGTTGTCAATGCACAAAGGACCATAAACCCCTAATGTCGACTCATCAGATGTTGTCATCGTCCATGTCTCTGCTCATTATACTTATAGAGCTTGGCCTTTGTTCGTCGAGAGAGGACTTTACTTCTCAACTGCCTACTCAGTTCAAAGTAGTACCTGTTGGCAAGAGTTATTCTGCATTGGATTTCGAGGCTGACGTTGTCGTTGGTGTTAAAATTTGGTTACAATATAGACGAAATTATCTACTCCTTCGAAGTTATGACTGTGAACAGTGACGTGGGAGCCTAGTCACCGGAGCGATGACTGTTTGTTTGATGACAGGAGATATTTCGTCTTGTCCTCGTTCACGACCAGACCCATTTGCTTCGCTTTCTTATCCAGAAAAAGCAGAAAGCAGAACTAACGGGGCGATATCAATATCATAAGCCAGCATACACCTGCAGCTGTACACTTTTATAGAAGATTGTACATGCTCCATTAAGCTCTGCAGCTCGATTAATTTTCTGCAGCAGTAGGTTGAAGAAGTCGCACGATATCGCAATGGAACGAGTCATCGTCATCGAGTGGGGAATCGTGGTCGCTATCTCCTGGTGCTATGCTTTTACTGCCATTCAGTAGGCTGAAGAAGTGTTTCCTCCCTAATTTCAGTATGCTCTGGGCATCAGTCACTAGATCACCTTTAGGGGTTCTACAAGAGTATGCTCCGTGCTGAAACTTTTTGTTAGTCGCCACATCTTTTCATCGAATTTTCAAGCAGGTTTTTTTGTCTGAAAATGCGTCTAGCTTCCCTCTTAAACTCTCGGTATCTATCCCATCCCGCGTGTGTTGTGGTCGATTGTAACGGTGCGAGACAGGCAATCAGGTAGGATGATGTCTTGGCAGTGGCCAGGTATACTAAATATCCTCGTTCGAATAACTCTCTAGAGTTGTCTGCTGGATTTGGGAGCCGTCACTTTTAGGAAATTTGGGTGGGAGTTATTTAATTATGACACCTTAAAATGGATTATCAGTTTGAATTTGAGTCTAAAGTGCTCAATTTTTGCATATCATATTTGATGCTACAGAGTTTATATCATCTAAAACCAATCGAGATTGTACATGTAAATGGTCAGGATGAAAAGACGAGTTGAATTCCGGTCACTGTTTGCCTGTGAGTCAATGTATTGCATTTTATTTACATCATAAAAATTTGTTCCAAAACAAAGAACTATATTTCAAAGAATCAATTTTTACTAGAAATTAAATGGAAATAATTCCCGATAGAGATTTTATTACACCGAAGTTATTCACGCCTTCTGATTAATACCGCGTGTGCCCTTCTTTCGCTTCAACTACAGCCTCGCAGTGTCTAGACATTGATTCAATGAGTTTTTTAGACTTAACTTAAAAATTTATTTCCGCGGTGTTTTACCATAGGTCGCTATTATATTTTTATCCTTGTTTTATCCAGGTCTTTATAATGCTGTCAAAGTCGAATTACATTATTTTTGTTTCATCAGACCAAACTATTTTCTTCAATCGCCCATAGTCCACGTCGATTTTTCTCGTGCTGATCCTAATTTTTTTAATTTCTTTACAAAATAAAAGACTTTCTAAAAGTTTTTTTTTCCTTTAAGGGGGTATCCTGGTCTAGGATTTTGAAAAAAATCGATTTTTTGCATATTTTGAAAGTTTAGACTTTCAAAAATATGACCTTGGAAGGATTTTTCTAAATTCGACTTATTTTGTGACGTGGCGTCCGGGTTCACTAAAATTGTCTCCTAAACTTTAAACGCGTTTTTCTCAAAACTACGTTTTTGAGGTGGTTGACATGATATCTCAAGTTCTACTGAACCGATTCCTTTGAAATACTGTGGCCAAAAAATAAGGTGTATTTATTTTGAAAATTCTTTATTTATTCTTCCAAATCAATTTCATCCCCTCAAAGTAATCCCCTCCCGATGCAATGCACTTATGCCAACGGATTTTCCAATCTTCGAAACACTGGTTGTAGTCCCTTTTCGGGATGGCCTTCAGTTCCGTCTTCGCTGCGGCTTGAATCTCCTCTATCGTATAAAAACGGTGGCCCCGGAGCGGTCTTTTGAGCTTGGTGAACAGCCAGAAGTCACACGGCGCCAGATCAGGTAAATACGGTGGTTGCGGAACGATATGGGTTGAGTTTTTGGCGAAATGATCACGAATTACGAGGGCAGTATGGGATGGTGCATTATCGTGGTGTAAAAACCAAGAATTGTCTTTCCACAATTCCGGCCTTTTTAGGCGGATGCGCAAAAGATGCATAACATTCAAATAATATTCCTTATTGACTGTTTGACCGGTTGGAAGGAATTCATAATGCACAACACCACGATAATCGAAGAAAACAGCCAACATGACCTTGATTTTTGAGCGACTTTGGCGCGATTGTTTTGGTCTCGACTCTCTTTTGGCACGATATTCGCTCGATCGATCGGTTGTTTCGGGGTCGTAAGCATAGATCTAAGTCTCATCGCCAGTTATAATGCATTTCATGACACCCTGGTAGTCGGAAAGCATCATTTCACACACTTCAACGCGACGCCTTTTTTCCAAAAAATTCAATGTTTTCGGTACCAGTTGAGATTTGACGCGCTTGAGGCCCAAAACATCCTTCAAAATGGTATTGGCTGAGCCTTTCGATATGCCAACTTCATCAGCAAGGTCTCTAATTGTTAATTGACGGTTTTTCAACACCAAATCTTTGATTTGTTGAACGTGAGCTTCGTCGGTTGAGGTTGATGGTCGCCCTGGACGCTCTTCGTCTTCGACACGTTCACGGCCGGCTTGGAACTCACTATACCACTTGTAAATATTTTTTTTAGACATAGCCTCATCACCAAAGGCTTTCTGCACCATCCTCAACGTATCCGCAGCAGAAAATTGATTCCGTAAACAAAATTTAATGCAAATTCTTTGCTCAACAAATTTCGACATCGCAAAAAACGAAAAACTCACTTTTAGCAGCTCACAAAACGACACGTATCTCAAACACTAATGAATATTTTAACATGTAATTTGACATAAATATGACTGACAGTACTACCAACCAAAAGTAATTCTCAAAATCCTTCAACGCGCGCAGTTTAAATTCAAATGTCATCTTATTTTTTGGGCACAGTATCTTCCTTATACAATGCTCTATCGTGTCTGCCTTGGATTTCCAAAAATTTTGATTTGAAGTTTTTTTAAAAAATTCGAAAATGTCGAAAAAATCGGGTCAAAAACATTTTTTTTTCAAGTCGCCGACATTTTGTTATTATACTCTCGCAACAAAGTTGCTAAAGAGAGTATTATAGTTTTGTTCACATAACGGTTGTTTGTAAGTCCTAAAACTAAAAGAGTCAGATATAGGGTTATATATACCAAAGTGATCAGGGTAAGGAGTAGAGTTGAAATCCGGATGTCTGTCTCTCCGTCTGTCCGTGCAAGCTGCAACTTGAATAAAAATTGAGATATCATGATAAAACTTGGTACACGTATTTTCAATACATTTTCACGTATTGGCTCCATAAGAAGGTTAAGTTCGAAGATGGGCAAAATCGGCCCACTGCCACGCGCACAAAATGGCGGAAACCGAAAACCTATAAAGTGTCATAACTAAGCCATAAATAAAGATATTAAAATGAAATTTGACACAAAGGATCACATTAGGAAGAGCATATTTGGACTTAATTTTTTTAGAAAAGGGGGCGTGGCCCCCTACTAAGTTTTATGTACATATCTCGGAAACTACTATAGCTATGTCAACCAAACTCTATACAGTCGTTTCCTTCAGCCATTTCCATATACAGTTCAAAAATGGAAGAAATCGGGTGATAACCACGCCCACCTCCCATACGAAGGTTATGTTGAAAATCACTAAAAGTGCGTTAACCGACTAACAAAAAAACGTCAGAAACACAAAAGCTGCACCCAGACTTTTTTTTTTAAATTGAAAATGGGCGTGGCCCACTTATGGACCAAAAACCATATCTCAGGAACTACTTGACCGATTTCGATGATCAATTCGGTATATAATATTTTCCTAACACTGTGATGACATGCACGAAATATGGGTGAAATCGGTTCACAACCACGCCTTCTTCCAATATAACGCTATTTTGAATTCCATCTGATGCCTTCTCAGAATAATATATACATTAGGAACCAATGATGATAGCGGAATAAAACTTTACACATATACGGTATTTGAGCTGAGGTATACCTTGTGGAAAAATTGTCGTGTTCGGACTATAACTTTTCAAGGTCCCTGATATCGAACACGAAGAACTCAGTGCCTAACCTAACCTAACCTAATTTTTCACCGAAAATATCGGTAAATCTCTTAGAATTTAATTCTAATTAATAATAAAAAAATATGTAAATGACGGATAATAAATTCTCGATTCTCACTTTATCATGCGAGAGTATAAAATGTTCGGTGACACCCGAACTTAGCCCTTCCTTACTTGTTTTTATTTATTTTTTTTTTGAAAATAGTCAACCCGATAACGACATCCTTACTAATGAAGAATCTTCTTGTTTTTTGTGTGTTTAGATCTCTACAAGGGTTGAAATCACGTCAACCAGGACGCGCCGTTTTTTTGAAGCCCGTATCTCGACGAATTTTGTTTTTTTTTCTTGCAATTTTTTTTTATGTTATTAAAATGTAAAAAAAAAAACATATAAAAAATGGACAGAAAAAATGTTTTTAATTTTTTTATCTTACTTTAAAAAATGCCTACAATTCATGCGTCTAGACCAGAGGATGGAGGATGGGGTCATGTGTAGAAGTTCACGCAAGTGAGGAAAGTTCTCTGATCGCCTTTCACTTGGGAGTGGCCAGAAACGATTCTTTTACATATGGCTCAAGCAGCTCACGACTTCCAAGTATCCTCTGGGTAGCCTAAGAACATCCGTTTGAAGGCGAGCTAAAGTGAGAAGGCGAAACATCCCCTGCATAGGGTTGTGCGCTAGGTTTGGGACCCGCCACGTAAAAAAAAACACCCAAAGAAAACTTCGGCTATAATCGCGTTATCGGTGTCTACGCCAATTAAGAAGAAGACCAGAATACCCCCTTATATCCAGCAGATACCACGTCTGGCAGTCTGGTTTCAAATATAAATGCCAAATATTCAATGAGGTATCAGCTGGTGTTAAATTCGTTTGATTGGTAGAACAATGTAGATGAGGAGTTGTGTGCTGATTGTTTATTTGAGGGCAGGTCGCAAGAACGGACCTGAAAAAATGCTAGGCTTACAGATGAAGACAAATTCAAACATTCCGTTTGTCGGTCGGTGAAACAGATTCGTGAATGCTACACTACCATTTTGGCTATACTTACTGGGTAAATAAAATTTTTACTACGGAACTTATCTTCTTGAGCAGGAGCACCCTCTTAAGGCTTCAGCATTGGTCACATTTCGTCGCCCCGAACGTGGCGCTAATAACCAGTCGGCATTATCACCTGTTTCTTCATCTCTGCCGTTTAATAGTGAGCCATGTAAAGGGAACAGCGTTGAGGTTTTGGGGCAACGGGATGGTGTCTCAACATAGAGAAAACATGAGAATCTTAATAAGTAGTTTTATTATCATGAAATATGAACACTTACATGTCTCCAGTCACTGTTTACATCCTTAAGGAATAACTATTGGTCTAAAATTCGAACCATGACGTCCGTCTTCGGCTTACAACCCTGTTTGCATAGATATATTGTTGGAACCTTTCACCTTAAGTGAGCGCAAGCCATTTCTCTCCTTACTATCGGTCTTGTACTCGTATATGGTGCCTAAGCTCTCGGTTTGATGGCAACACCACATAACAAAATGCTTTACTTTACAACAAGATTCAAGTGCCGCATCTAAACCAATACCTTATTGTATAAACATATGTCTGAGCGTAGATATGTATATACGCGAACAGATGTACGCATGTTGATAGCTTATTAAAGTGAGCACAAAAAATGGAATATCAAAAACGTGTCAAATGCGAAAAATTGCGAAAATTTGCGCAGTTTATTGAACTCAATCGCATTCGCACAAGTGCATGTGTGTGTATGTGTGAAGCATTAATTCTGCATATGTTAGTAGGTGATAAAGCCGCCAAAATTACAGATTGTGCAGACGACGCATGGAAACGCCTCTGAAAATGAGGGGGTGCCGTAAATGTTGCCGATAACGGTAATATTCGCAATCACAGAGGCGGCACAGACGAGACCTCCAAAATTGGCAAGAACATGTGATCTGCGATTGCGTGACTATGTGTGTGAAATCGAAAATGTTAATTTTATTTAATGAAAATGACGAGGAATATGCAAATCATGCTGTGGTTGGAGAAGTGACGAGCTGTTTCACACATTTCCCAACCGTTAGGCAATAAACATAACCACTAAGAATGATTTTGCTTGGAGATAAATATTACGGCCGTACGTAGCTCCGAGCATACCGCACCGTCTGCCATCACAACCGCCACATTTTCTTGGTTCATCGATTGCCTTGCTCTCCATCAATTTATTCCTAATGGCCTTCAAGTGAAATCAAATATTTGTATTTAATATGCAGACTTGTAAACGCACCGATACACAGCCTCACAAACATACCTCCAACCGCCACTTCGGTGTGTAGTCTGCTTGCCGCCTGATGAGTCCTTGCAGATACCTTGACTTTTCAATTTTTCCACCCGTCCATGTCATTGCTGAACTTCTGCTCCATCGATTGCGATTACGCGTTTCCCTGCCATCTGTTTGCTGCTCGTACTTTCCTGCTCGATAACCGTCTACCTGCTGTTGTTAATATTCACCAAATCGGCGCATAGTGGGTTAATTGACGCCGAAATGAAGTGTAAATTATTTACGCAAAATTTACATGAAGAATACCTGCTTTACCTTCTAATTTGATGTTGATGATGGTTATAGCAGTCTATGAGTACTCAGCCTCATTGCCATATGTCGCCACTAAAGTAAGAAAAAATTATTATTAATTTTCGTAGATAATGTAAAAGTTCAATATCTGGTTTGTCCATGTTGCTTCTAAAAAATGGACAACGAGCATTATCGGTTGGATATTCTATTATTGTTTTTGAAACCTAAATTTCATATTGAAATCAAAAAGTATTCGGATGTTCGGGAGCACAGTGTATTCGTCTCCTTGTGGCGCTGCTACTGCATCGTTCGGAAATATAAGAACCACCGGCATTCATAATATGTGATCTGCATTAATTACATGACAAAACTGTCACACGTGGCTGCCATGTTTGTCCATTTATGTTAAAAGTAAAGTTGAATCATTTCAAGTTTCATTTTTGGTACAGCGCTTTAAAATTTTTTTAGATTATTATGCAAAATTTACGTTCTCCGATGGCTACTGTGAAAGCTCGTAAAAATCATATTTAATGTATAATTGCAATATTCAAAAATGATTATAATCTCCATTATCGGATGCCACATTTTCGTCAAAGTAAGGGTCGTAGTGAACAATATATCGCTGCTGTTCAAGCCAGTGTTGAGGCCGATTCAAATCAGTAAGTTCAACTGCACTTCTGGCGTTGGATTTGGCTCAGCGTATGTATAAGATTGTGTGGGAACATGAATTGAACTCGACAGACCATTTGAATCACCGGCGCTTTGCGGATTGAGCACTGGAAATGACAGAAGTCAACGTTGATTTTCATCGTAAAATCATCTTCTCAGGTTAGACTCATTTTTGGCTTAATGTCTTCGCCAACAAACAAACTTGTCGCTTTTGGGGTAAGTCATGCTCACTTATGGTTCAGGAAACACAATTGCATCTCCACAAATTTACAGTTTAATGTGGATTATGGAATGGCGGCATTATCGGGCCTTAGTTCTTTCCACATGAGCCAGGAGGATAAAGAGCGTTACAACACGATGTTGACTGCCTTTTCCCGGTATTTGATGAAATAGACGAGGACCATATATATTTCCATGGTAGTGTCGCGTCATATTTCACGTCTAATCATGAACATTTCATTTTGAGAAGTGGCTCAATCAAATAGCTGCCAAGATTATGCGATTTAACGCCTCTAGATTATTTCCTCTAGGTTTTGTTAAATCAAAGGTTAGCGTTAATCAACAAGAAACACTCGAGGAGCTTGAAGACAACATACAGCACACTAGGGCAGAAAATTGGCTTAAACGGGTGGATATATGCAAATAGCGCCGAGGTGGCAATTTGACCGATATTTTGTTGTAATTAAAAATGGCATAAAATTATTCGTCTAATAAAACAAAATCAGAACCCATTTTGAGCAACTTCGAATGTTTTATAACACCGAACTGCGGTGACGGTTAGATCTGATAGAAGGGAAAACAGAGGGATACCTATTCAGTTTGTTTCAAAGGTTCACTGATTAAGTCCGGGCCCCATAACGTGTTTCAAAACCCTACTAAACATTAAAGCAAACTTTCCATTAGAAGAAAATCGAAGAATTGGCCCAGTGTACGACACATTCAGTTGCAGATCCTTGGCATCCCTATATTTCTTGCATTGAATTGTGCTTTCGATGTCATCTTATGGCTTTTGCGAATCACTGCGCTTTGTGGGTATTACAACTGTCGATTCACCCTTGAGTCCTCGCCCCTTGCACTACACGCAGTAAAGCCACTACTGTCGCAGTCAAAGTATTTACATTTGCATTTCCAATAGTTTGATTTGTTTGACTTTGCACCTCGCTGTACGGCCATCAACCTGCGCTACATAGCTGTTGTTGTTGTTGTTGCAATTGTTTTTACTCTCCGCTCTTATCATTTTTCTGCTCTGTTTCACTTCTGTTTTATCAGTGCTCGTTTTTCGTTCTTTATGTTTGCAAGAAGAAAAAAAATAGGAGTTCGTTGTTGTAGCCTCGAGTGCTCTTTCCGTAATTCTGTTTATGTTTTATTGTTTCTCCATTGTTTACCTGCAGTAACATTTTACGCTTCATCGTGCTTTTACAGGATTATCAGATCGATTTATTTGCTAACAAACAGTACGTAGAAGTTATTGTCCATAAATATAGAAATTCATAAATATGTTCAATTTAATATGGGGTGAAATGAGGACCTGAAATGTCAAGTATGTTCCAATATTTTTATATTTGTAAAATAGCCCCGTTACTATAGAAGTTACTGTAGAAGGAGAATGATGAGAAAATAGGAAAGTGTTCAGTGTATCAGGGAGAAGATGGCGGATCAATGGAAGAGGATGGGATGGATGTTTTGTAATCAAAAACTTAAAAGATGGGAAAATAATAGTTCGGTAATGATAAAACATTGACGAGTAATATGGATATCTGTCTGTCCGTCGGTCCGCGCAAGCTGTAACTTGAGTAGAGAAAATACCGTAATGAAACGGTTATCCAGTGTCTTCCTTGGGAAAAAAGAGAGGACGAGTTCATAGATGGTCATGATTAGAACAAATCCTTTAAACTCTCCTACCGACAGTGTAAAAATGGATGAAATCAGATGACAATTACCTCCACTATCAAAATAACGGTTTTGTTAAAAACAAAAGCCCGATAAATCAATTAATGAATTTGTCAATAACGGTGAGGTATAGTATTGAAGCAATATACTTGTGTGTCAAAAATGGGTTAAATCGGATCAATAAGTTTCAAAGTCTGCATATAAAGATCGGTCAGTATGTGGGTTATCTTAATAAGATTAACTTGAGTATAACTAATATCCAGTCGAATTTATACTGAATACATTGGCGATGGTATGTAAGATACCTTAATAAGACTCAAAGGTTTCGCGATTTTAAGCTTTCACCCGATTTTAGAGCGTATTCAGCACCAAACAAGCTGAAATCAACGAAGAGAAATATTACGAAACGTTTAGTTTATTTGAAAAAGTATTTTAACAGTGTTAACGAATTTTGTAGTTCTGTAACTTTTACCGATGAGTCCAAAGTTAATTGATTTGTATCTGATGGTCGTCGATTTGTGTGGCTTAAAGATGGCTAAGCGCTAAAGTTAAAAAATATGCAGGGGGAGCAAATGGTGTCGGTAATCTTGTTTTCATGGAAGAAATCATGTAATAATGAACTACAGGCAAGCTAAAGTCAATTTAAATGGGGTTTACGTTTTTTTCAGGGTAACAAAATTAAGCATTTTGCTTTATTTGTTAAGGAACGGTTGTTGTACAATGTAAAAACAGTGCTGACATATCCTCGCCAGTGTCCAAACCTCAATCCCATTGAACGCGTATTGGTAGTCAATATGTAGACGAAGTTACGAAATATGTACAAATGAACCTCGTGTACTTAAACAAGGTTTGGTGCGTTCTATGAATAAAATACTGCAAGCATGTTAGACAAAGAGCAGCCGAAACACATTTCCAAAAGTCAATCTATTGCTTTTGCCTCCAAGTTTTGATGATTTTCAATAATTTCTAGGGATATGTACCAAATATTATCCCTAGAAAATGTTTTATTTGCACTTTCACATTACTCACTCTATAAGAACATTTTATTTTCCTCAAAATATATAAACCTAAATACAAGGTGAGTTTCAAAGTAGACAGGAACTTTTGAATCTAGCGCCCCTGGTGGCGCCATCTATATATCGACTGGTGCGTTAGAATCTGCTATCTTTATCGATTGTCCAGTGAGAATTTCATGACATTTCATTGATTGGAAGTGAAGTTATTGCGTTTTAAGTGTCAGTATGTTTGTGTTATCGGTGCGAAAATGAGCTGCGAACAAAGAGCCAACATTAAATTTTGTTTTAAAATTAGTAGAACTTTTACCGAAATGTTTTAATTGAAGAAACAAGGGTTTGGCGATGATTTCCTATACCGTAGCAGAGTGCGCGAGTGGTTTCAACGCTTCCAGAGTGGTCGTGAGGACATAAATGACGATCGACGCGTGGGCCAATCAAAATCCGTGATCATCCGAAATTCCTTCGAAACTGTGCGTGAATTCATCAAAAATCAGCCGAAATCATCATTCAAAAGGCTTGCACCGGGATACTTGCGGCCTTACCGGCCAACGAGCTAAAACCCTCGTTCGAGGGAGATTGTTTTGAATAAAATAAATTGATTTTGCCGAAAAAACCATATATATATTTAAAAAGCCAACGACTAATTTATTGTCAAAGTAAAAACAAGATAAATTTTTATTTCATAACTTTAATATACAATTTGAGGTTATATTCTTACAATAGTGTTCTCAATATAATACAGAATTCTTGCTAAAACTTTTTTGACAAAAACATTTTATTTCTTTATTATCCAGAAAAATATACAGCCTCTCTAGTTGCAGGTACCCGCACTGCATGGGGTGATCTGTTCGAATTTGATTGACCGCAGGCAGGTGAAGTGCTAATGATCAAACAGCTTCCATGCCAAACTAAGGCCGCACTAATTTACATGTTTGACATGAATGTAGAAGGTTATTCTTACAGTTGTCCTCTAGAATGTCATAGATCATGCTGTTGGCACACTCGCCACTGCAATGTGGTGGAATCCACGTCTCAATGAGTGTTTATCTTTCACTCGACCAGTACTTAGACACATAACCAAGACGAGCTGATTGTTAGCTGTCAAAATTAACACTTGCGTTTGACAATTAAATTTCGTATATTCCGGTTTAATATAAAATGCTTTTTAAAACTAGGAAATAACCATGTAGGATAACCTAGGCAATGCGGTCTACTTTGTTAAACCAAACGTCACTTTTAAAATTGGCAATGTTTTTAATCACAACTTTTGCCTTTTATATTGTCGTACATCAAGCCCAACTTTTTTTTGATCTTATAAATGTCATTTGGAAGTAACACGAGCTTGAAAGTATTAATTTTGAAACGATTCCCTAGCCTAACTTTAGCTCAGATGCATACCGGTGAACTAAGTAAAAACTAAGCACTAGCCCAGCTCGTCCCGCAATATGCTTGAGGTGAGAACCGTTGCAGCTAATTTCGCTTGCCGCTTGTTTGGTTCGTCAACATAGTGCACTGCTAAATTTTATTATTTTATGCGAGAGAAGCAAACTTGACAAAATAAACACTAGTAAAATTGCCCTGCTCGCATCGATGCTGGTGTTGTTGTTGCATTCGTGTGTGTTTTCGTCACTCGCGGCTGTTGTTGCCCCTTGCTGTGGGGAAATCGGGTGAAATCGGTAATGGCGCGGCATTAGTTGCAGTGTCAATAAAAGCTTTTGGGCGTTTAAGCGCGAATTCTCACACAAAAGCACTCACACAGGCATAATTGAATTGTAGGTATAGGCATATAGCTCTGGGAGTGTCAGCAAGTGGCCGTGTATGCATTTACAGTGAGTCATAAATATGATGTGTGACGCACCTTACACTCATCACTTTACTTTTTAATTTAAATTTCGTGCGAAAACACATTCGTCCAAGTGTTTTTTACTAGGTTTGATTGCCAATGGCATCTGTGCCAAATGTCACATCAAAATAGTCATTAGTGTTTAGTATACGCTTGTCTTTCTGATGTACATAATGCATTCGGTGATTTTTACGGTGAGTGAAATTATTCAACAAAGAAGTTCCATTAAATTTTGTGTGCGGAATCAAATTTCTGGTGCCGAAGCGTTGAGAATGTTGAAAAAGTACTACTGTGATAACTATTTGTCGGGGGCAAGTTTTTTTGATTGGTACAAATTATTGAAAGATGTGAAGGACGCCCAAGGACGCCCATCAACACCAATAAAATAAGGTAATGGCTGCTTGAGAATCAACGATTAACAGTCACAAATCTTACAGGCACTGTTCAAATATCGGAAGGATCAGTGAAAAACATTTTTAAATTATTTTGGCCTAGGAAAAGTAAAAACGCGATTGGTTCCAAAATCACTAATTTGAAACGATGCTTTCCAGTTAAGAGGATGTCATAAAACCGAAGCCGAAAAACCACTATTACCGAGGTGTGGTGTACTCCAAACTCCTTACGACTGCACAAACTGTCAACAATGAATACCGTTTGAGGTGATAATGCACTGCATTGATTCTTGGTTAGTTTTTTTTCCAAATTTTGGACCAATACCGTGCCGCAACCACCGAATTCATCGGATTTATCACCGTGTGACTTATGGCTATTCAGCAAATTCAAACGACGAGGTTTAACACTATTGGTAAGTTATCCAAGAGGGTTATATTGAGAGTGTCGACATAAATTTTGAAGAATAAATGAAGAATTTTAAAATTATGAATAAACTTTTACACAGAGTCAAAAGCACTTTGTAGACGCACAAGCCCAATGTTATGCAAAGCTTCATCTGGTGTTAGACCGCAAGGTGCCAACGAATCTTCGACTCCGTCTTATGATATTGGAGTGATCTTCTTTTAGAACAAGGATTTTAAAGCCAGTGACATCACTAATCAAGCCAAACAAATAAGTTTAATCGAGAAGTAGTTGGAGGTAATGGATAATGAGGCCAATCAGTTCCCTGAATAAAGATGAACTTCAGGACAGTAAACCACCTTGATAGGTTAGGTTACTATCGTAGGTTATAGCCAATGCTAGACAAGTGCACAAGAGATGATCCATTGTTTGTCTTGTGTCCTGCTCTAGACATTTCCTGCAGTTTTATCGATCTGTCAGCCCCATCCCGCGGGCGTGTATAACCACCAGATCGTCATGCACCTACAGTATTTTCTCTCGAGTGCCAATAGGAATTTTGCCTTATGCCTAACTCTGGACAGTATATTCCCACACCAACTCCATCGTCCATTTTCGAGTCATCCATATACTCGTAGATATTTAGAGTATTGCACGTAGCTAACTACTTTTGCACCAGGTATCTTTTTCAATGTTTACTTTGAACCTTGTTTCCCAGTTGAAAAGTGGGGTCATACATATATTCGATGTTTGCCCAAACACAATTAGCCAACGAGCTATGCTCGAGCCAGTAGTCATTCCGCCGATTTTGCTGCACAGTTTTCAGTGAAGAGGTCTATAGATGGCAGGTTTAGTACCAGTTCAAGAGCCGCCGTTGGTGTTGTTCTTAAAGCTCCCATTGTGCACAGCGCAGCGAGCCTCTGAATCCTCTCTATTGGCTTCCGGTAGGTGGATTTCGTACGCCTGTCCACCATACTACTGCACCGTAAAGTAGAATTGGTCTAACAATCGCTGTGTAGCACCTCCCCACCATGTTCGACTGGGTTATGTAATATTTAATTTCGTTTGAAGAAACTGAAAGTGGAAAAAAGTGGAAAATGGGCATTCCATTATATATCTTCGTTTCTTATTAGAAAGGTAGTGACAATTATTGCGGTTTTTACAGTATTCATCGCAAGAATCTATTTGAGAGAATAATTCTTGACCCACTGTATCTGCACTGCGAGCAAATAGGGGTAAAGAGTAAGAGTATTCCAGCTGCAGCTTAAAATAACATCAACATAATTAAAGCTCACTAAATGTGTAAATTGCTTTTGCATCTAATTGCAGTTATTCCGTGAGGCAGTTGTTGTCGCAACACTGTTGTTGTAAAGGCTTTTAACAGTTTCGCTTGATTGTTGAAATTTGCATGTAAATTTGGGTGTTACTATTAATAACAACTGCAACAACGATAATGAATGCTAATATCAATGCCAGTGTGTGAGAAAATTACGGGTGTTGCCCGCCAAAATAGAGATATGCACATATTACCGTTTTGTGTAGGTGTGCAAAATTTCTATAACAGTATCCGCTTATATATTGGAATTTTGGCTATTGATAGAAATTTGTAATTATAATTTGGCCGTTAGAGCTCGAGAGGGATCTGGTCCATCTATTGGGACCAATCTGTGGTTTGTAATCAGTTATCGATTTGCGAAACATACTTGTGTACTTAGAATGATTGAAAGTATTTATTTTATAGCTCCTAAATGTCAAAGATGAAAGTTTTACAGAAATTATTGTGGATTTGTTAATGAACAATAGCTCTAGAAACAGTGAATCCGTGAATGGTAGTTACATCTGCGGGTTGAATACTGATATATCATTGGCAATATTTTTGTTCGTATTAGTTTACATTAACTCATATAACTGATCATACAACTGATCATACAAGATTGACTTTCATGCATAATTGTAGTAGTTCTACAGTTCACGTGGTTTTAACTTTTATATGTATCTCGATGCAGTAACGCTACTGAACATTCTCCGTTGGTGACTCGCAATATTTGCTCAGAAATATTAAGTAATTGGCGAAATCACGAGACTTTCCACTTGCATAGATCTTTAGTCGAATGCCATTTTGTAAACATTTTATCTTTTGTAATACACTCTTTTCGATGGCTACTGGATTCACTTTCGAATGGTTGCAGCACAAGACAATGGGCCGGCGGGCATTAACTACGGAGCACCGGTTTGGTCGCTTGAATGTAGTGAAACGCAGATGAACAAGCTTCAGATGTGACAGAATTCCGTGCCATTGAAGCAAGTATTTTGATGTCTCTCGGTTGAACTCCTACATAGTGAAGCCTTTATGCTTCCGGTCAAGCAACACAATGCACTTCTCTCCCAGCAGTTTCTGTAGGAGCACATTAACAGGTCCTTCCTTGATTACGTTGATATTTCCTAGATATAGTAGCAGGTTACACTCTTATTTATTCAGAATCGACCCCGACAGACCCAATTTATGTCCTGTATGCAATGAATCCCCGCTTACCTCTAACCATGTCTTTTCATGCCTAACGAGTCCCACTCACATAACAACCGTCTTACTTTGGCCCGGTTCTGTTGAAACAGTACGTTTCCTGGGCCTGCAATCAGACAACCAATTTGAGCCTTACTACCCAAACGAACTTTCGACATCTACAACATGTTTATTATAATATAATAATTGTTTTGTCTATTTTCAAAAGTACTTCATCATTTACCTCCATCATCACCATTATTTTTTACGGTAAAAGTATGTATGCTAGTTCCATATAATACGTAAGCATTCTGCAATTCATTACGACTTTGTCTACCTTTCCCCACTAATGCTCGATTTCCAATTTACGCAGCAAGCGCATTTGACAATTTGTGTGCCTTTGAATAGTTTTGGAATTAATTACCTGCATTTAGCTATTTATTATATTATAAAATACGGCAATTTTGAACGACCAATCTCTGGTTTTAATTAACAAAGGCTTAGTGTCCCCGAAAGCCGGAATTTCGGTGGTGGTTTGTTCAATGTCTGACCACAAAAATCGTTTTACAATTTCCTTTTAGCAAATTTAGTAGTTTTATAGTATATGATGTTTTATATATTATTGGCAATTTTGCAAATTTTAATTATGTAACTAATTTACAAGAATTTACTGTGTATAAGTTTCGCACGGTCAACAAATAGCACAGCGTTGCATTCGCGTGTGGAATGGTTGTTTTTAGTTGAGTACTAACTGTTTGCTTTAATTAAAACATTCAATTAACTAGTGAAACGGCGAAAATGGAAATAAAAACATCTGCTGGCTAATGGTTAAACTTGTTTTTCGTATGCGGAACAAAGATGTGCGTGATATTTTTTAGGTGACGTCAATTAGTTCATTTAGGAGGAAGGTGGACTTAATAAATGTGGAGTGTATTGCTTTATAAGTTGAAAATTGCGCAATAGAACATTCATTCACTGGTCGCTAATACTACTACACCTAAGAGGAAATCAAGTTATACATAAGTATTGCGATCTGTATTGAAAACAAAGTCGAAGCTTTTCTTACTTGATTTATATACTAGATTCCTTCTTACGTGATGATCAAGACCGGCACGTTACTGTGAATGAGAATCGCTACCGCTCAATGGTAACAGAATATTTTTGGCCCAAATTGGATGATATGGACTTGAACAATATCTGGTTCCAATAGGACGGTGCCACAATTCACACTTCGAATGTCACAATCAACTTATTGAAAACCAAGATTGGTGAACGTGTTATCTCACAAAATGACCCAGTCGAATGACTATTCCTGTGTGGCTACGTCAATTCTATGGTCCATGCCAACAAGCCAGCGACTATTGATGATCTTCGTAGGCATATCGAATGTGAAATTGCAGCAGTATCCGCCGATTTATGCTTGAAAACCGACGAAAATTGGGTTCAGCGTCCGGACTTCTGCAAGCATGCCCGTGATGCCCATGCAAAAGAAATCGAGTTCCATACATAATGGCATCGATGTACTTTCACAGGAATAAAGGATTTTGATATCCCAAACCATTTTTGTTTTACTAATAAAACCTTTTGTAGCGTGGTTATTGAAAAACCTGATCCCTATAACAACTTTCATTCTAACACGTGACAAAGGGCTAAGTTCGGATGCAACAGAACAATTCATATTCTTACAATTTTCACGAAACAAAGGAAGGAAAATACTTTAAGATATGTATAAAACGTTAACCACACCAGTACATCAATGTACACATAAGGTTTGTTAGCGAAACGAAAACCATTATACGTAGTATATAGAAGTTGGGATAGTATCGACCAGACTTTATCGATTTTTTCCAATACTACATAATATTAACATGTCACATACCAAAAAGCCAATTACATCAATCCAGATTATAGGTGTGTGGGGGGTAAGACTAGTTTTCGCTCAAATTTATCTATTTTAGGCAAAACGATACACTGTTATGAGTAAAACACGTTAAATAATTTTCTTTGAGATAACTCAGATGTTGGCCGATATATGCGGTACAAAGTTACCTAGAAGTTCGATTATCTTTATTTTAGGTATATGAGAGCAATACTTCCCGGTCTGATTCAATCCATTTTTGACTTACAGAAGTATAAAAGTACTATCCCTGATATTCAATTATATATCTCAGTCACTGACCTATATTTTCGAACAAAAGTCAACTATAGCTATTGGGTCCAAATATTCGGTACCTAGGGGCGTGAACAGATTGAACTATTTTTATCGCGTTGTTCTTTAGACAATTATCATATTTTTATAAGTCTCGAATAAAACCACAGTTATTATCCGATGTCACCCATTTTCCAAATGTATGTATTAATAAACAACAGAGACAAATATTTGCATTAAGTTTTGATGATGTATAAACTATTAAACTTATAAATGATAATTTTATTAATTTTATTAATATTTTACCTATTCAGAGAAAAACCTATACTATACTAGATGACCCGTCCACGCTTCACTGTGGCTGATACATAGATAATACTACTACTACCATCTATGATTTCTATTAGTTGGATTATAACTAAAGGGTGATTTTTTAAGAGCTTGATAACTTTTTTTAAAAAAAAAAACGCATAAAATTTGCAAAATCTCATCGGTTCTTTATTTGAAACGTTAGATTGGTTCATGACATTTACTTTTTGAAGATAATTTCATTTAAATGTTGACCGCGGCTGCGTCTTAGGTGGTCCATTCGGAAAGTCCAATTTTGGGCAACTTTTTCGAGCATTTCGGCCGGAATAGCCGAATTTCTTCGGAAATGTTGTCTTCCAAAGCTGGAATAGTTGCTGGCTTATTTCTGTAGACTTTAGACTTGACGTAGCCCCACAAAAAATAGTCTAAAGGCGTTAAATCGCATGATCTTGGTGGCCAACTTACGGGTCCATTTCTTGAGATGAATTGTTGTCCGAAGTTTTCCCTCAAAATGGCCATAGAATCGCGAGCTGTGTGGCATGTAGCGCCATCTTGTTGAAACCACATGTCAACCAAGTTCAGTTCTTCCATTTTTGGCAACAAAAAGTTTGTTAGCATCGAACGATAGCGATCGCCATTCACCGTAACGTTGCGTCCAACAGCATCTTTGAAAAAATACGGTCCAATGATTCCACCAGCGTACAAACCACACCAAACAGTGCATTTTTCGGGATGCATGGGCAGTTCTTGAACGGCTTCTGGTTGCTCTTCACCCCAAATGCGGCAATTTTGCTTATTTACGTAGCCATTCAACCAGAAATGAGCCTCATCGCTGAACAAAATTAAGGCGAAAACATTTCGAACCGAACACTGATTTTGGTAATAAAATTCAATGATTTGCAAGCGTTGCTCGTTAGTAAGTCTATTCATGATGAAATGTCAAAGCATACTGAGCATCTTTCTCTTTGACACCATGTCTGAAATCCCACGTGATCTGTCAAATACTAATGCATGAAAATCCTAACCTCAAAAAAATCACCCGTTATTATTAATGAGATATAGCATTTTTCTGAAGCAACTTGTGTTAGTTTAAAAAAATCGATCATAAAGCATTTCATGTGTCAATAAAGCATTGTTGTTTTGTGGAAAAATACTGTTGAATTTGGGCTCAGGGAATCCACCGTTGAGTTGCAAAGTTCATAATCCAACAAAAACAACTAATTCTGAGAAGTGTTTTAAGTACTCTCTAATCGCAATAACTAAAGAAATATAGCTCCATCATTTCCCGCTGGAGTCCAATCGAACAGTCATTCTAGTGGACTGCACATGATGAAGTTGGTGGTGATGATTTTCAGGCATGGAAAAACAAAAAAGGCGGCTGGAAAGGTTGTGACATCAGTCTTTAGGGATGCACGTGGTATAATACATACTCAACGACTGATTACTGAACCATTTATAATCTATTTCACGGCGTATTTGGTTGCAGTTCTTTTCTTCTATTCCAAATACTTAGCAATTGTATTATGGAAAATGTCAATGTTATTGGAAGTGTTTCCGCTGGCTGTGCTGTATGCTCTGGGTTGAAAAACACTCTTTAGCCATTCTTCAAATAAACTGCGAGACGCACAACAGTCAAAAAACGTTCATGAATTGCAGAAGTAAATACCCTACAAAGCGCTTTATTGCAGTTCACGTATCGACCGTATCGTTCAAGACCAATAACCGCCATATTGGTTCCTTTGATGACGTACTTACAAACGTATTTT
>NC_064304.1:46906641-47028401 GCF_023373825.1 Bactrocera dorsalis | reverse complement strand
TATATCTTCGTTTCTTATTAGAAAGGTAGGTGACAATTATTGCGGTTTTTACAGTATTCATCGCAAGAATCTATGGGAGAGAATAATTCTTGGACCCACTGTATCTGCACTGCGAGCAAATAGGGGTAAAGAGTAAGAGTATTCCAGCTGCAGCTTAAAATAACATCAACATAATTAAAGCTCACTAAATGTGTAAATTGCTTTTGCATCTAATTGCAGTTATTCCATGAGGCAGTTGTTGTCGCAACACTGTTGTTGTAAAGGCTTTTAACAGTTTCGCTTGATTGTTGAAATTTGCATGTAAATTTGGGTGTTACTATTAATAACAACTGCAACAACGATAATGAATGCTAATATCAATGCCAGTGTGTGAGAAAATTACGGGTGTTGCCCGCCAAAATAGAGATACGCATATATTACCGTTTTGTGTACGTGTGCAAAATTTCTATAACAGTATCCGCTTATATATTGGAATTTGGCTATTGATAGAAATTTGTAATTATAATTTGGCCGTTAGAGCTCGAGAGGGATCTGGCCCATCTATTGGGACCAATCTGTGGTTTGTAATCAGTTATCGATCTGCGAAACATACTTGTGTACTTAGAATGATTGAAGGCATTTATTTTATAGCTCCTAAATGTCAAAGATGAAAGTTTTACAGAAATTATTGTGGATTTGATCATGAACAATAGCTCTAGAAACAGTGAATCCGTGAATGGTAGTTACATCTGCGGGTTGAATACTGATATATCATTGGCAATATTTTTGTTCGTATTAGTTTACATTAACTCATACAACTGATCATACAAGATTGCCTTTCATGCATAATTGTAGTAGTTCTAGAGTTCACGTGGTTTTAACTTTTATATGTATCTCGATGCAGTAACGCTTACTGAACATTCTCCGTTGGTGACTCGCAATATTTTGCTCAGAAATATTAAGTAATTGGCGAAATCAGGAGGCTTTCCACTAGCATAGATCCTTAGTCGAATGCCATTTTGTAAACATTTTATCTTTTGTAATACACTCTTTTCGATGGCTACTGGATTCACTTTCGAATGGTTGCAGCACAAGACAATGGGCCTGCGGGCATTAACTACGGAGCACCGGTTTGGTCGCTTGAATGTAGTGAAACGCAGATGAACAAGCTTCAGATGTGACAGAATTCCGTGCCATTGAAGCAAGTATTTTGATGTCTCTCGGTTGAACTCCTACATAGTGAAGCCTTTATGCTTCCGGTCAAGCAACACAATGCACTTCTCTCCCAGCAGTCTCTGTAGGAGCACATTAACAGGTCCTTCCTTGATTACCTTGATATTTCCTAGATATAGTAGCAGGTTACACTCTTATTTATTCAGAATCGACCCCGACAGACCCAATTTATGTCCTGTATGCAATGAATCCCCGCTTACCTCTAACCATGTCTTTTCATGCCTAACGAGTCCCACTCACATAACAACCCTCTTACTTTGGCCCGGTTCTGTTGAAACAGTACGTTTCCTGGGCCTACAATCAGAAGACTTCGATGACAACCAATTTGAACCTTACTACCCAAACGAACTTTTTACATCAACAACATGATTATTATAATATAATAATTGTTTTGTCTATTTTCAAAAGTATTTCATCATTTACCTCCATCATCACCATTATTTTTTACGGTAAAAGTATGTATGCTAGTTCCATATAGTACGTAAGCATTCTGCAATTCATTACGATTTTGTCTACCTTTCCCCACTAATGCTCGATTTCCAATTTACGCAGCAAGCGCATTTGACAATTTGTGTGCCTTTGAATAGTTTTGGAATTAATTACCTGCATTTAGCTATTTATTATATTATAAAATACGGCAATTTTCAACGACCAATCTCTGGTTTTAATTGACAAAGGCTTAGTGTCCCTGAAAGCCGGAATTTCGGTTCGGTGGTGGTTTGTTCAATGTCTGACCACAAAAATCGTTTTACAATTTCCTTTTAGCAAAATTAGTAGTTTTATAGTATATGATGTTTAATATATTATTGGCAATTTTGCAAATTTTAATTATGTAACTAATTTACAAGAATTTACTGTGTATAAGTTTCGCACGGTTAACAAATAGCACAGCGTTGCATCCGCGTGTGGAATGGTTGTTTTTAGTTGAGTACTAACTGTTTGCTTTAATTAAAACATTCAATTAACCAGTGAAACGGCAAAAATGGAAATAAAAACATCTGCTGGCTAATGGTTAAACTTGCTTTCCGTTTGCGGAACAAAGTTTTGCGTGATATTTTTTAGGTGACGTCAATTAGTTCATTTAGGAGGAAGGTGGACTTAATAAATGTGGAGTGTATTTCTTTATAAGTTGAAAATTGCGCAATAGAATATTCATTCACTGGTCGCTAATACTACTACACCTAAGAGGAAATCAAGTTATACATAAGTATTGCGATCTGTATTGAAAATTGATTTATATACTAGATTATTTCTTACGTGATGATCAAGACTGGCACGTTACTGCGGATGGAAATCACTACCGCTCAATGTTAACCGAATATTTTTGAGCCAAATTGGATGATATGGACTTGAACAATATCTGGTTCCAACAGGACGGCGCCACAATTCACACTTCGAATGTCACAATCAACTTATTGAAATCCAAGATTGGTGAACGTGTTATCTCACAAAATGACCCAGTCGAATGGCTATTCCTGTGGGGGGTCTTTGGTCTATGCCAACAAGTCAGCGGCTATTGATGATCTTCGTAGGAATATCGAATGTAAAATTGCAGCAGTATCCGCCGATTTATGCTTGAAAACCGACGAAAATTGGGTTCAGCATCCGGACTTCTGCAAGCATGCCCGTGATGGCCATGCAAAAGAAATCGAGTTCCATACATAATGGCATCGAATGTACTTTCACAGAAATAAAGGATTTTGATATCCCAAACCGTTTTTGTTTTATTAATAAAACCTGTTGTAGCGTTTTTATTGGAAAACCTGTTCCCTATAACAACTTTCATTCTTACAAGTAAGAAAGGGCTAAGTTCGGATGCAACCGAACATTTCATAGTCTTACAACTTTCACGAAACAAAGGAAGGAAAATACTTCAAGATATAAAACGTTAACCACACCAGTACATCAATGTACACATAAGGTTTGTTAGAGAAACGAAAACCATTATAGGTAGTATATAGAAGTTGGGATAGTATTGACCAGACTTTATCAATTTTTTCCAATGCCACATACTATTAACATGTCACATACCAAAAAGCCAATCACATCAATCCTGAAATTAGTTATGTGGGGGGTAAGACTAGTTTTCGCTCAAATTTATCTATTTTAGGCAAATCGATGCACTTTTATGAGTACAAAACACGTTAAATAATTTTCTTTGAGATAACTCAGATGATGGCCGATATATGCGGTACAAAGTTACCTAGAAGTTCGATTATCTTTATTTTAGGTATATGAGAGCAATACTTCTCGGTCTGATTCAATCCATTTTTGTCCTACAGAAGTATAGAAGTACTATCCATGAATTTCAATTATATATCTCAGACACTGACTTATATTTTCGAACAAAAGTCAACTATAGCTAATGGGGTCCAAATATTCAGTACCTAGGGGCGTGAACAGATTGAACTATTTTTATCGCGTTGTTCTTTAGACAATTATCATACTTTTATAAGTCTCGATTAAAACCACAGTTATTATCCGATGTCACCCATTTTCCTAATGTATGTATTAATAAACAACAGAGACAAATATTCGCATTAAGTTTTGATGATGTATAAACCATTAAACTTATAAATGATAATTTTATTAATATTTTACCTATTCAGAGAAAAAACTTATACTGTACTAGATGACCCGTCCACGCTTCACTGTGGCTGATACATAGATAATACTACTACTACCATCTATATGATTTCTATTAGTTGGATTATAACTAAAGGGTGATTTTTTAAGAGCTTGATAACTTTTTTTAAAAAAAAAACGCATAAAATTTGCAAAATCTCATCGGTTCTTTATTTGAAACGTTAGATTGGTTCATGACATTTACTTTTTGAAGATAATTTCATTTAAATGTTGACCGCGGCTGCGTCTTAGGTGGTCCATTCGGAAAGTCCAATTTTGGGCAACTTTTTCGAGCATTTCGGCCGGAATAGCCCGAATTTCTTCGGAAATGTTGTCTTCCAAAGCTGGAATAGTTGCTGGCTTATTTCTGTAGACTTTAGACTTGACGTAGCCCCACAAAAAATAGTCTAAAGGCGTTAAATCGCATGATCTTGGTGGCCAACTTACGGGTCCATTTCTTGAGATGAATTGTTGTCCGAAGTTTTCCCTCAAAATGGCCATAGAATCGCGAGCTGTGTGGCATGTAGCGCCATCTTGTTGAAACCACATGTCAACCAAGTTCAGTTCTTCCATTTTTGGCAACAAAAAGTTTGTTAGCATCGAACGATAGCGATCGCCATTCACCGTAACGTTGCGTCCAACAGCATCTTTGAAAAAATACGGTCCAATGATTCCACCAGCGTACAAACCACACCAAACAGTGCATTTTTCGGGATGCATGGGCAGTTCTTGAACGGCTTCTGGTTGCTCTTCACCCCAAATGCGGCAATTTTGCTTATTTACGTAGCCATTCAACCAGAAATGAGCCTCATCGCTGAACAAAATAAAGCGCGAAACACATTTCGAACCGAACACTGATTTTGGTAATAAAATTCAATGATTTGCAAGCGTTGCTCGTTAGTAAGTCTATTCATGATGAAATGTCAAAGCATACTGAGCATCTTTCTCTTTGACACCATGTCTGAAATCCCACGTGATCTGTCAAATACTAATGCATGAAAATCCTAACCTCAAAAAAATCACCCGTTATTAGTTAATGAGATATAGCATTTTGTGTGAATCAAGTTGTGTTAGTTTAAAAAAATCGATCATAAAGCATTTCATGTGTCAATAAAGCATTGTTGTTTTGTGAAAAATACTGTTGAATTTGGGCTCAGGGAATCCACCGTTGAGTTGCAAAAGTTCATAATCCAACAAAAACAACTAATTCTGAGAAGTGTTTAAGTACTCTCTAATCGCAATAACTAAAGAAATATAGCTCCATCATTTCCCGCTGGAGTCCAATCGACAGTCATTCTAGTGGGACTGCACATGATGAAGTTGGTGGTGATGATTCTCAGGCATGGAAAAACAAAAAAGGCCGCTGGAAAGGTTGTGACATCAGTCTTTAGGGATGCACGTGGTATAATACATACTCAACGACTGATTACTGAACCATTTATAATCTATTTCACGGCGTATTTGGTTGCATTTCTTTTCTTCTATTCCAAATACTTAGCAATTGTATTATGGAAAATGTCAATGTTATTGGAAGTGTTTCCGCTGGCTGTACTGTATTTTCTGGGTTGAAAAACACTCTTTAGCCATTCTTCAAATAAACTGCGAGACGCACAACAGTCAAAAAACGTTCATGAATTGCAGAAGTAAATACCCTACAAAGCGCTTTATTGCAGTTCACGTATCGACCGTATCGTTCAAGACCAATAACCGCCATATTGGTTCCTTTGATGACGTACTTACAAACGTATTTTATAGATTACACCAAACTGCAATACTAAACATTGATATGAGTTTTGAATGTGAATTAGACAACAGTGGAGAATATAGTACGATCAATATGTTCTCAACTTCGATATTCACTACTCTAAGTTGAATGGTAAATGTCCTGCCATTGTCGTCTGATGAGCTACGACGATAGAGTGGATATCCATCATTTCCAGTTTGCGTTTCCGAAAGAAAAGCACGTGGATAGTGTTTCGTGCATTTATTGCAAGTGGGATGTCTGCAAGGTCCATGCACCATATTGGTTTTTCATCGCTTCGTAGAATAATGGATCTTTCTCTGCATGAGGAATTTCGGCAGAAATGATTTCATCAATTTGATCTGGTGTAATCACCTTCCACCATCCAAAGAAGAATGTGTGCCTGGGGCAAACCTCTTTTTTGCAACTCAACAGAGTACATCCAGCATCTGACTGCACCATACTCGTATATACATACGTTGCTTCAAGATAAAGGTTTCCACACATATGTCATCGCATCGTGGGAGTCTCATGAAGTTCTTGTGTCTTGAGCTGCCATACGTTGATGGCAAAAAGAACGCCGACCGATATTAGCGCGATGTCTTCGTTGCTTCGTAACAAATTTCAATCTGTAATTGATCACTTCGTTTGAAACACATGAAAAGTTTTCACTGAATAATTTTCAATAATTTTTCCGGAATAAAAAAGTAAGCGACGGAAATTGAACGATACAAATAATTTACAAATCAAAATATTGAAAAACAAAACAAAAAAGAATTGTATGAAAAGTCACTTTTCCTTATGAAAAGTATATGTATGGTTTTTTATATCTAACCCTTTCCAGATCCACAGCGAACAACTTCTGATTTCATGAAGATTGGTTCCGCCGTTCTTGAGGGTTAGCGTTACTAACAAACAAACAATCATTTTTACATACATACAGTTACTCACAAAAATGAGTATACACAGAAGTTCGTAAAATAAATACACAAACTATGGAAAATTTAGTGAATATATTTGAATTTTTTTGATGCACATATATAGATTGAACTCTTATCGACTATATTTGAACATAAATTAATTCATTTATTTAACGTTAAGCAAAAACTTAAACAAAAAACTAAAATTAGAGATAAATTCAGATTACAAAATTTAGTATACACGCCATGGAAAATAACAATTTTATACACTTAACTTTTTCTTTTCATTTATAATAGGCTGTGGGTTCACCTGCTGCATCTATTACCATCCTTGCATCCGCCGAGAAATCGAGTCTACCATTTTTTTTTGTAAAATTAGGTGACATTTTGCCCCATATCATGATAATAGTTCTTCTTTGGTACGGGGACTGGATTTTATCAGCTCAGATTTCAGATCTCCCCATAAGTGTTCTAAGGGGGTTCATATCAGGTGATTGTGGGGGAGTTTTAAGCTATTTTGGAGCATTATAAAGCAACCATTCTTTAACTATCACCGCTGTGTGCTTTGGATCGTTGTCTTGCTGGAACCAAAACACTGACGGAAGCTTTATTTTCTCCATGCTTGGACGTAAATTTGACTTCAGTATATTCAAATAAATCTCCTTGGTCATGTTGCATTCAATAAATTGAATGGTGCCCACTCCACTAGCTCCCATAGACCCCCACAGCATAACTGAACCACCGCCATGTTTCACTGTCCCAACTAAATTTTTACTTTTTAGCTCCGTGTTTGGCTTTCTCTACACAATTTGTCGTCCATCAGATCCCCAAATGTTAATCTTTGTTTCGTCAGTGAACATTACACTTTCCCAGAAACTTAAAGGCTTATCAACGTGAGCTTTCGCGAATTCAAGCCGTTTTTTCTTATTTACACTCGAGATAAATGGCTTTTTACGTGCTATCCGACCATGCAAATTATTTTTACGAAGAACACGACGAACTGTTTCAGTTGATATTTGTTTATTCATTGTTTTTGACACGTCAACCGTTAATTTAGGAACACTTATCTTTGGGTTTAATTCCACTTTACATACAATATTACGCTATCAGTCAAAATTTTTTTTCTGCTTCTCCCACCGGAATTTCGCAATGTTCCTTCATATCTCCATTTATTTATAATTTTTTGGACTGTGCAATGAGGTCTACCAATAATTTCACCAATTTGTCTGTACGATTTACCTTCACAGTACAATTTAATCACTAATTCCCTTATTTCCATAGTTGTCTCCTTTCTAGTACCAGCCATGGCGAAAATAATGCACAAAATACAATAAATTGCGTATCTAACGATAATACACGACAAAAACTTTAAAACGTATTTAAATGTCAGCATGATCACATAACTGTAAAAAGATATCCAGAGATGCCACATATAAAATGCAAATGTATACTTAATTTTGTGACCCAATTTTATCAGTACATTTAGTTTTTTATTTAAGAATTTGGTTAATTTTAAAGAAAAAAGTTATTTTATGTAGGATTATAGTTATTAAGATTTTAATTTCCAAATGTGCATCAAAAAAATTCAAATACATCCACTAAATTTCCCATAATTTGTGTATTTCTTTTACGAACTCCTGTGTATACTCATTTTTGTGAGTAACTGTATGTATGTATGTATGTATGTATATACAAAATAAAACGTTTGTATGGGAAAAAGAAAGGGGCTGTTTTTAGGGGTTTCCGGCAACTTTCGTAATTTTTTCTTACACAAGAACCTTCTTCTAATAATAACAAATACAACAAAAAAAAAAAATCAGTCAAATCGGTTCAGCCGTTTATGAGTGATGAAATTACAAAGAAAGTGGCATTGATTTTTATATATATAGATATAACATTTTCTAATTGGACTTAAAATAGAGACATTTGAGAAGTGTATAATTGTAATAATTACTTCATAGTTTCACAGAACGGAGTTATGGAGTTAGAATATATGCAAGTGCAAACATATTTGTCATCTCTTTTTATTTGCATAAAATTTCTCTATTTCTTTTTCTTAATTTGTGACGAACTTAAGCTCGTGGCATACACTCACTTATTCGTGAAAACATTTGAGTTTTAACACATTTAGTTGATATGCCGTTGTGCGCACTAAGTAATCAAGGATATATGTATGTATGTAAATGGGCTTGAGTTTATCTGCTGCTCAGTTGGATGGATAACGGTTAACATAATTCCAGTTCATTTGCCGGAGCAGAGGAGCGGGTGTTGCATCAGTTGAGGAGTGCAAAAAGCTTAAAAGCAGATTGCGATTTGAGTTATGTTTGCGACATGTGCAAATTGTTGTACAACTACAAACATTTCATGTGAATGCTTGAGAATCCATTTGATAATGTAACAAAATAATCTGGCGCTTTTAACAAGAAACACAATCGGTTTATTTTTGAGAGAGTTAATGGAAATGAGAAAATCCTATTCGAGATGTGTTGGCCAAAAATATAGCAATGGATTAAATGCTCGTTCATACATTTTTACTTACTGTAAAGGAATGCACATTCTCTTGGGGCCTTGGCAAATAAATGATATAAAGGGTGATCCATTTCGAGGTTACCTTCTTTTTTAAAGATAAAACACAGAAACGGCAAATTTAATGGGAATTTTTTTTTGTCATTTGAAAGAACATTCTTTACCATTTATTTTTTGAAGATAATTACTTTCCAATGTTCGCCGCGGCTACGCCTCAGATGGTCCATCAATTCGAGTTCAATTTTTGACGACTCGTTCGAGCATTTCGACTGGTAACTGGCGAATGAAACACGTGATGTTTTGATCCAATGCCTGAATCGTAGCGGGATTGTCCGCATAGACTTTTGACTTTGCATATCCTCACAGGAAAAAGTCTAATGGAGTGATATCTCATGATTTTGGTGGCTAACCGACCGGGCCAAAATGTAAAAATATCTGCTCACTGAAATGTTCTCTCAACAAATCCGTTGATTGATGCGATGTGGCCCTCAAATCACACCAAACCATTGTTTTTTCTGAATGAAATTGAGGCTCTTGAATGTCTTTAGGATTCTTTTCGTCTGGACTTGTTGTATTTTGTACGATTTCAATTTATGATCTGGACGTAAAATGCGCCAAGTAGTTTCATACGTCAGTCCAAGTTGCTGCGAAAGGCGCCGAATCGACTCTCCATGGTCTTCGTGTACACTCTCAGCTACGGCTGCTATATTTACTTCACTGCATGCTGAACGTCATCTATTCGGTCAAATAATATCCAATAATGAATGCTGGGTCTCAAGATAGGTGATGGTGTTGCGAATAATATGATCAGTAGGCCGATTATGTTGACCATCAGTTGAGCGAACGTTTTCACTACTTGCTCAAGGTCCCTATTGCCTAGTAGTATAGGTCTACGCAATAAGCGTAAGAGTAAAGGTGAAGCTGAATATTTTCGTCTTCTTCTTAATTGGCGTAGACACCGCTTATGCGATTATAGCCGAGTCAACAACAGCGCGCCAGTCGTTTCTTCTCTTCGCTACGTGGCTCCAATTGGATATTCCAAGCAAAGCCAAGTCCTCCTCCACTTGGTCCTTCCAACGGAGTGGAGGTCTTCCTCTTCCTCTGCTTCCCGCGGCGGGTACTGCGTCGAATACTTTCAGAGCTGGAGTGTTTTCGTCCATCCGGACAACATGACCTAGCCAGCGTAGCCGCTGTCTTTTAATTCGCTGAACTATGTCAATGTCGTTCGTATATCTTGTACAGTTCATCGTTCCATCGAATGCGATATTCACCGTGGCCAACGCGCAAAGGACCATAAATCTTTCGCAGAACTTTTCTCTCGAAAACTCGCAACGTCGACTCATCTGTTGTTGACATCGTCCAGGCCTCTGCACCATATAGCAGGACGGGAATTATGAGTGACTTATAGAGTTTGGTTTTTGTTTGTCGAGAGAGGACTTTGCTTCTCAATTGCCTACTTAGTCCGAAGTAGCACCTGTTGGCAAGAGTTATCCTGCGTTGGATTTCTAGGCTGACATTGTTGGTGTTGTTTACGCTGGTTCCAAGATAGACGAAATTATCTACAACTTCAAAGTTATGACTGTCAACAGTGACGTGAGTGCCAAGTCGCGAGTGCGACGACTGTTTGTTTGATGACAGGAGATATTTCGTCTTTCCTTTTCGTGCTGTCGAAAGCAGCTTTGAAATCGACGAATAGGTGGTGAGTGTCGATTCTCCTTTCACGGGTCTTTTCCAAGATTTGGCGCATGGTAAATATCTGGTCGGTTGTTGATTTTGCTGGCTTAAAGTTACACTATTAAGGTCTAATCAGTTTGTTGACGATGGGGATTTAATCTTTCACATAATACGCTCGATAGAACCTTGTACGCGATGTTGAGGAGGCTTATCCCACGGTAGTTGGCGCAGATTGTGGGGTCTCCTTTTTTATGGATTGGGCATAACACACTTAAATTCCAATCGATGGCCATGCTTTCATCCGACCATATTTTGCAAAGAAGCTGATGCATGCTCCTTATCAGTTCTTCGCCACCGTGTTTGAATAGCTCGGCCGGCAATCCGTCGGCCCCTGCCGCTTTGTTGTTCTTCAGGCGGGCAATTGCTATTCGAACTTCTTCATGATCGGGCAATGGAACATCTGCTCCATCGTCATCGATTGGGTATCGGGTTCACCTTCTCCTGGTGTTGTGCGTTCACTGCCATTCAGCAGGCTGGAGAAGTGTTCCCTCCATAATTTAAGTATGCTCTGGGCATCGGTGGCTAGATCACCTTGGGGGGTTCTACAGGAGTATGCTCCGGTCTTGAAACCTTCTGTAAGCCGCCGCATCTTTTCGTAGAATTTTCGAGCATTACCCCTGTCGGCCAGCTTATCGAGCTGTTCGTACTCACGCATTTCGGCCTCTTTCTTCTTCTGTCTGCAAATGCGTCTCGCTTCCCTCTTCAACTCTCGGTATCTATCCCATCCCGCACGTGTTGTGGTCGATCGTAACGTTGCGAGGTAGGCAGCCTGTTTTCTCTCCGCTGCGACACGGTACTCGTCGTCGTACCAGCTGCACTTTCCGAAAACCAATGGTTTCGGTTGCAGCTGTAAGAGTTTGAAATGCCGTCCCACAATTCCCTTATACCGAGTTGTTGACGAGTGCTCTCAGAGAGCAGGAGTGCAAGCCGAGTAGAGAATCGTTCGGCTGTATGTTGTGATTGCAGCTTCTCGACGTCGAACCTTCCTTGTGTTTGTTGGCGTGCGTTTTTGCTGCACTGAGGCGGGTGCGAATCTTAGCTGCAACTAGATAGTGGTCCGAGTCGATGTTAGGAACTCGGAACGCACGCAAATCTAAAACACTGGAGACGTGTCTTCCGTCTATCACAACATGATCGATCTGGTTGGTAGTTTTTCGATCCGGAGACAGCCAGGTAGCTTGATGAATCTTCTTATGCTGGAATCTAGTACCACAGATAACCATATTTCGGGCCTGGCGAAGTCGATCAGCCTCAACCCATTTGGGGATGTTTCCTCGTGGAGGCTGAATTCACCGACCGTAGTGCCAAAGATACCTTCTTTGTCTACCCTGGCGTTGAAGTCGCCAAGCACGATTTTGACATCGTGGCGGGGGCAGCTCTCATAAGTGCGCTCCAAGCACTCATAAAAGGCGTCTTTGGTCCCATCGTCTATCTCTTCCGTCGGGGCGTGGGCGCAAATCAGCGATATGTTGAAGAACCTCGTTTTGATGCGGATTGTGGCTAGACGTTCATTCACCGGAGTGATTGATAGTACTCAGCGACGGAGTCTCTCTCCCACCACGAATTCCACACCAACCTTGCGCTCCTTTATATGGCCACTGTAGTAAATGCCATAAGAACCTACTCGTCACAGTCCTTGTTACGTCCATCGTATTTCTTGGACGGCGGTGATGTCAGCCTTTATTTTTACGAGGACATCAACCAGCTGGGCACCGGTATCTTCCCATTTAAGAAACCGGACATTCCAGAGGCATACCCTCAATTCGTAGTCCTTATTTCGTTTGCCATGGTCGTCATCAAAAGGGGGGTCTCTCATCCGAGGCTGTTTACGCTTTTTCATTGGGGGTGATGTTTTACGTGGCGGGTCCCAAACCCAGCGTACAACCCTATGCAGGGTGCTTCTCACTTTAGCTTGCCTTCAAACGGACGTTCTTAGGCTACCCAGAGGATACTTGGTCAAAGACCGGAAGTCGTGAGCTGCATTAGTCATATGTAAAAGAACCGTTTCTGGCCACTCCCAAGTTACTGACAATCAGAGAACTTTCATCACTTGGTTGAATTTCTGCACATGACTCCATCCTTCCTGAATATTTTGCCGTACATTAATTGTCAAAGTGTTTTGTAGGAAAACGTGGTGTAAATTTCGACAAAGTTTTCTGCATTCTTCAGCTTTCGTTACACTTCTGATACAAATTCTTGGAACCGGCCAATTGGGTGGTATCAATAGTAGCTGTCTGAAAAGATTAGGGAAAAGCTCAAAGCACTTCGTTGTTGTATTTGAGGGGTTTCGATCAATCTTAGTCTAACTTAAGGAGTGAATATCTAACTGAGACAACTATTAATTACGAGACATTCCTACAGGGCTTAGTTGTACATCTCTACTCGTATTAGTAAGCATATGTCCACCAACCCTTTTATGACTAACTGATGCAGAAAGTGTATGCACTTCATAAAGTGAAAATAGAAAACGGAAGTGAAAATGGAAATGAAAGGCGAGAGATTTTCTGTTTATATTTGTTAGAATTACAAAGGCAAACAAACACCAATTAAAAACTACAAACACAAAATTGATGTACGCTCGCTCTTTTGCTCATGGACCGATATATTCACATCAGAATACAAGGCCTTTGCTTTTACGTAACCGATTTTATAATATATACTATATATAGTATGTTGATGATAGAGAGTATGGTATATTCTACCATGTTTGAGCAAATCTTTATAATTTTTTTGCATTTTTGGAGCTTGTTTTAGTTGGTAAAAGAGAGCTTTATTTTCTTGTTAGGAAAAGTTAAAAAAGAGACCATTGGAAGTTCTGGGTACTGATTCAGTTAGAACACTTACAATTACCACGTTATTGAACAGCATACTGCACTTTGGAGCAGTACATCTCCTTCTTTTTTGATGACACACACACACACAGTTGCCTGACAGCCTGAAACTAGAGTTGAGTTTTTGTGACGAAGTGATTTATATTGTAAGTAATTCAACCGAAGCGTTCTAAAATTTTAGTGCGTCCCTGCCCGAGGCCCCTTATACATCTTAAGTTTAATAGCAGTCTTTGTCGCCAGACACCTACCAGCTGCGTCTACAAGTGTAATCTGCAGAATGGTATTGAGTATCATTGTTAGTGTTGTCCTCAAACACTACAGATGCCGATGAGGGCCGTTAGTTTAATACACTTTAGCTGTTTGGCTAGTGAGATTTTTTTTCTACGATTTCATAAGGCTGGAACACCACTTATGGTGAATGGCCCCACCCTTTCCCAATTGCTTCTCTACGACAGTATTAGGCCACCGAAGCTTTCCATTTTCACTATCTCCTTGATGTTTGGCTTCTATGAAAGCTTCCTTTTAAGGATAATCCCCAAACGAGGAGAGAGTAACGTTGTTAACGTTCTGCGGTGCTGCTAGGATCCAGAGGATGGCACCTTGCGAGATGCTCGTATTTACTCTCCGAATTCTCCGTGCACTTCCCAATTCTGTCACAAGGAAATATCTTTAAGTTGAATACACTTTTTGAATTTTTTGTTGCAGCTACTCGTTCGGCTTGAATCATGTCAGCAGTTCACTTTTTTGTTTGACACCTCCGAGGACAGCACATAACACCTTTATTATTCAACATTCTTCATTCAAACTTTGATGCTACTATTGTGGGTAAAAAATGGTAAGACTTTGTTCATAATTGGAAAAATCTTAATTTTTTCTTAACCCTTGTCTATATTGATCCCTTTAAAGTAGTCTCCCTTCGCCCTAATACAGTTGTGCCTTCAATGCGTGTAGAGGTTCACGTTTAATGTTTTCAATTGACTCAAAACGGTTTCCTCGGAGCGGTCGTTCTAGTTTGCTAAATAGCCAAAAGCCTCACAGAGCTAAATCAAACACGACATTTACTGAAAGTTCGTGATGCAAAAGCCAAGAGTTGTCGGCCAATAAATCACATCTCCTTTTACGAGTAGCTTCGCACAAACGACGCTTAACACTCAAACATTATTCCTTGCTGACAGTTGGGCCGGTCGTAAAAATTTCGGAGTGCACCACACTTCTATAATCGAAGAAAGCTATCAACATAGCCTTGAATTTTGACCTGGCTTGATGTGGTTTTTTCGGCTTCGGCTCATTTCTGCGATTGATCGTCTGTTTCCGAATCGTAAGCATAGATCCAAGACTCATCGCCAGTAATAATACGTTTCATGATATCCTGGTAGTCGGAATGCATTGATTCACAGACGTTAACGCGATTCGGTTTTTTGTACAAAATTGCTTTCACTTTTCTTAAAATCAAATGTTCCTTTAAAATGGTTTTCTCTGATCCTTTAGATATTTCAACAATGCCGGTAAGATCTCTGACTGATAATCGTCGATTCTCAATTCCTTTATTTTATTAACGTGTTAATCATCAGTTGATGTTGATTCCCGTCCTGGACGTGGTTCGTCGTCAACGCGTTCTCTTTGAATAATTTCGACTAATCCGAATCATTTGCAATCATCACCGAATGCCTTTTTCAACATTCTGAACGTTCTGGCAACAGAAATTTGAGTTTACAAAATTTAATGGAACTTTTTTGTGGAATAATTTCGTAAAAATCCTCGAATGCACTTTATATACTTCAGAAAGAAAAGTATAAGTATTCTAAAAACTAAAATCTATTTTGATAGTTTTTGAAAGACAGCGTATATATAGTAGTAAAGGCAGCGTTTGTTTTTTTTGTTTTTTTTATACTCCATGGTGGCTGGAGTGAGACCACGTTGAGGCTTGTGGAACCAATTTTTAACGTTTTCATTTCACTGCGCATTAAAAATACAAGAATCGGGTCTTTAACTTACATTTTTCCAAATCTATAGATACGCTCACTTCCATACGTGGTCCAAACATAAAGCTGAACAGTAACACTGCCGTCGACAAGAGTGTATGACAACAATAAATATCTCTTACAATGATGCCTGTGAATATAGCCACTTACCTTCTAGCTGTGGTGAATGCTTAGAGAAGAGTAAAAATTCATCCATTGACAGTACTTATTTATATTTGATTTTTATTTAAATTCTTCTTCATTTCTTACTATTTTAGCTTATAGCTACATTTATACTGACAAATTAGTCTTTAAAATTAAATAGTATGATTATTACTGTACAATAGTAATGGCTAAATATTATTAAATACATATTGTAAATAATATTGTGAATTTCGGTTTTATTAGTCAAGATATTCTCTTCAATACTAAACCATATAAAGCAAGAGTGGGTGGTAGCACAGAGATTGCGTGTGTAAGCTTCTAAAATCACACAGTCGTTCTTACAGTTATTTTTACAGTGATTTGCCTATAACCATGTTCTGCATACACAAGTTGATACATGTCAGTAATTATATACTAAATTTATCAGTAATTACTAGTAGTTCTAGTTCAAATAGCTATATACACACACATTTGTACACATATATTTATCTTTAATCACATTCAATTGTCTTAACTGTCTATTAATTAAATTATGATTAAGTAATTTTGGTTGTAATTGATTTTGCTAGTGTGTTTGTGTTAGTACTTCTATTAGTCTATGTAACTTATACTTTAGGCTTTTCAAAGCATCTCTTGCAGCAATTTCAAACTGATTTATTTGTAATTTATTGTTACTTTTCTAATACTTTGACTTACATTCCTAACCAATTTTTTTAATTATAATTGCTCTTTTGTTATTTGAATTATTATTAGTTTCATTTAATCCTTATGAATAAATGCCAGAGATCGCATGCCTTTCAGTTAAAGTTTTATTACAGTTGAAGTCTCTTTTCAATAACACAGCTACTTGAAACTAAATAAATACTGTTAAATCTGATTCATTCATTTACTATCTGACTTTTTCGGAATCTGACTACAGTTATTTTACTGGTATTTAAGAGAAAAATATTTCACTCTGACAACAGTTATATGTACACACATACATATGTACAGTACTTAGCAAATATTTTGAATCTTGGCTAACAGTGTGGATTGCATTAGCAGTTCTTTGATTCACAGTTATTACACACGTCCTGTGTTTATTGTTTACGATTTTACAATTTGTTGGAAAAAAGTTTGCCTTCCAACTTTTTCTTCTCATTTGTTCGTTAAATAAAATATTTTCTTTACAATTTATATACATTTGAAATATTCCTTGAAGTGAAATACTTTTACAGTATTATACAACTAATTTTTCCACTTAACAGCGCTAAGCCTATTTTGATTTGTAAAGGTACTGGTAAGTATTTGGAAAAAAATTTTCTAGCATTAAAATAAATCACAATATATATAAGGTACTTTAGAGTATTCTTTGGTCAATCAATAGTGTTTTAATCATTTAAAATATAACTACATACCTAATAAAATATTAAACAGCAACATTTTTTTTTACTAAATTTTGGACATATCACATGAACTGCAATGTATCTGGCATAAAAGTGAAATATTGCTCTTTGAATTTAAATATGGCTTTATTCTTTGGCATTATCTGCATATAGAGTTTTGCCTCTCCTACATTGATTTAAGTAGATGATACCGGTTCTGCAGTGTGAATTTGTTTTCATGTTGACCGATATATTATGAGAAATCTCACCAGAGGCCAAAGACTTTCCAACCCAAATACTAAATGTCTTATTTTATTGAAGTCTTTTCCCCAGTATGCCACATATGCCATTTCAAATAAACTGCCTAACTAATAACTGGAAATTAGCATAATTATTTCTGTTAAAGTTCTGCCTCATTGAAAACGTTTTCCTTTAATGGCTTTAGTAGAATGACTTTTTTGAAGTTAAAAATTGCAATGAAAGAGATAAATTAAAAAAGGTAAATACGATTTGTCAAACATTTGCTTACAAACATTTCTAATACCATTCGTTACGCCCCTTTTGTCGGCAAACTCTAACAAAAAAATTATTGAATGTGTGTAGGTGTAGATAAAAAAGTATCTGATAAACATTTTAACTCGATTGTCATCAATTATGGAAAGAAATTTAGTTTTAGAAGTCTTCGATTTGCCCTTTCTCTGCATTTTTCAAAAATTCTATGTGTGAAAGCAAGAACAAAGTTATTAAGTTGATGAGCTAAAAGAGAGTATGCCTTATTATGATGGTAAAACTGCCATGTTTTCTTCTTTTCTATGGCTTCATAAAGGACTACATACTACTACAGTCTATGTGCGATCTCTCTAGATCAGCCATGGAACTTTACTATGTTTAGTGCGATCACTTTCTGTTTTACCCGTTAGACAAGCTTGACTGTTTTAAGTGGCTGATAGGACAAAATAGAAAAAATTTAAACACAACCACTTTTTCGGT
Organism: Bactrocera dorsalis; assembly: GCF_023373825.1. Taxonomy (NCBI): domain Eukaryota; kingdom Metazoa; phylum Arthropoda; class Insecta; order Diptera; family Tephritidae; genus Bactrocera; species Bactrocera dorsalis. The sequence goes on along the minus strand of NC_064304.1, from coordinate 47,010,332 downwards.
TGATTTTGAAAACTTGAAACATTTGGAAACGTTATTGCTTATGTGTTAGCGCAGTGCTACCTGTTTGTTTGAATAACTGGTATAGTTTGTTACTCCGCTGTGCTAGGCGAATCGAAGACAGCGTTTGATTGATTCAATAGTGATTTAGGTGTGGTAAAAGCTTTGATCAAGAAATATTAAAGATAAATGTGAGAAATTTAGTTATAGTGAGATAAAAATTGAAATTTCTTCGCGAAGAGCAACAAAAGTATTCAAATTCGGGAGAGTTATCGAGTAAACGTAGTATTTTTTTAATGTTTCGCTATCTTTTAGTATATCTCATACATAACTTTTCTAAGTTATTAAAGAGCTAACAAAAATCACAGTTTTTTTTTAAATTAACAAAGCTTAACCTGTGAGGATATAAAGTGACATCATTTTAGGTACATCGTTCCGCTAACAAATTATACTAGTTTGAGAATATATTTTACATAATTAACAACTTAACACTTAAACAAATCTCCACAATGTTATTTTCTCCGCATATGAAATATGCTAAAGAAGATGTTTTATTTGTAGTAGAAAACGTTTTTTTTATTGTTAACAACATAAATATTATTGTTTATATTTCGTATCAGCATATCTCCATAGATTTTAGTTGACTTCAGTTATTTAAGCTTAGTGTTTTCTATTTACATGGATTTTGATGCGCTTTTGATATGTAGTTCTGTATGCAATAGTATTACAAGTTCTATATTGTTCATTCCTTTGTTACTAATATTAAAATTTTTTCTCATAAAGATTCTGGCTTACTGTGATTCAAAGTAAAACATATGATTTGGAATATTGTGTTGACATATGTAATATATTATGAAAACTTGGTCAAAGTTTCACGTCGATTTTTTTCATAGAAAATGTATGTTCTTAGGCCTTTGTTTTTTTTATTATTGAAAACTACAGTTTCTATTTACACTGTGTACCATATATATCAACAACTTATTTAAGACTAATCTGCATACATTCGTCGCATTTTCACTTCCACTCTCACACCGCGAAATGAGACATTAAGCGCAGTACTTCAAAACTACCTGTTGGAGTTTAAAAAACACAAAAAATTTGCACTACAATTGATGTGTTGACTTTGGGATGATGTGTTAAAAATCTAATATTTGTTAAAATTAGGCTAAGCACATAGTGAATTAGTACTCTTTTGCTGACATCCCATTATCTTCAGTTCTTTTAAAGTGAAATCACAACACTTTAGAAAGCATTTTGTTTTCACGGTTTCAATGACTGTGCCGCGCATCCATGGCAAATATTTCATTTTTTGAATCAATTGAGGAGGAAGAAGGAAAATAGCTCATCTAGTTTAACCCTCTATATTTTGTGATTAGGTCTCAGTTAAAAATGGCACTGACTGTTTTCAGATGAATGGGATTTTGAGGTTATATTGTCAGTAAGCGCCACCTCTTCCAGCAACTGTTTGTGAAAAAATGTTGTTTCAGTGCGGCAAAACCGGAACAATTCTCGTAATTCGTAATTCTGAGATCAGGATCTCTGGAGAATTTGCATCTCCATTATGTCAAGGTCGATGAGGTTAGGATTGAAGCAGAGTAAGACCGTCAAAGCAACTTAATTCTAATGTGCTATTTGGCCGTGATATTATTATGTCACTCTTGAAAAATATGTAAATATTCTATATAAATATAGAAACACTATTCTTTGGGAAAGAAGTGAAGAAATAAAACAGATAATAGAAGGACACAATGAACAATGGTCGTTCTCTTCCACATTCTCCTGACTAATAAAAATAGTGCCATGGTTTTTCAGATCTCATGATGTTCAAATGCACTTTTTATTTATATTGAAGCCATTTACCTTCAGCAAATTAGTAAATATATGGGTACGCTCTAACCTACCTAACATCGACTTGGATCACTATCTCGTTGAAGCGAAGATACCCCCCGGCCTCTGTACAGCAAAGTCCCTCCGTCATCAAATGCAGGGAACGAACAACATCGAGAAGCTACTATCACAACCGACATATAAACGGTTTTCTACTCGACTTGCACTCCTGCTACCTGAGAGCACTCAGCAGCAACTCGGCATAAGGAAACTGTTGAACGGCATTTTAAGCTTGTACGTAAAAAGCTACAAGCGAAACCATTGGTTTTTTTTTAAAGGTAGAAAGAACAGCTGGTACAATGAGGACTGTAATGTCGTAGTGGAGAGAAAACGGACAACTGTCAATGTGTTTTTACGTGAATACCTGTCACGAGCAGACTTAAATCCACGGCACTCAAAATGTACAACGGATCAAAATCAATGCGTTGATCAACGCCCCAAAGCATAAATGCATGCACAACACTATACCTTGGGAGAACCAGAGCAAAGTGCCGCAACACACTTATACTTTGGTTCCAATCGGTTCGGGTGAAAACCAAAGGAAACACCCTAGCCACCTTGGTCGGGTACGAGGCCGCAGTGCGACTCCACATTGGACAAAAGCCCTTCCTGCATTTAGGTTTAAATCACAGCCACCACGAATCTCCCCAAAGGGCCGAACCCAATGAGCAGATTGGAGCGAACTCCTAAGGACCCGGCTGTATGAAAACGGACAGCCTACCTCGCAATGTTGCGGTCGACCACAACACGAGCGGGGTGGTACAGGTACCGAGAGTTGAAAAGGGAAGCGAGACGAATATGCGGACAAAAAAAGAGAAAGGACGCAGTGTTTCTTTGAAGGGTTTCGATTCAGTACCCGACGGTGGAAGTAGAGGAAGATGAAGACTTCCACTCCGTTGGAGAGATCAGGTGGAGAAGGGCCTAGCTGCACTTGGTATCTCGAATTGGCGCCAAATTGCGAAAAGAAGAAACGCGCTGTTCTTAACTGGGCTATAACCGCGTAAGCGGTCTTCTACGGAGAAGAAGAAATTAATTGTATTACTATACTGTTAATCAATATTTTACTTATTTTTCAAGGCAAACATATTTTTAAAGTCGATATGACTGCGAACAGTGTCAACCGTGTCCTATCAGCAGTTCTCTCTTTGTCAAAGTGCACAAGCACAACATTCATCATTTATGTTTATGCACTCCAATTTATTTTCCTTCTCTCTTTTATGGTTTTTTTTGTCACTAAATGCCTTCCTTAGTACTAATTTCGAAAACAAATCACTTTGGCTTCTCACAGCGACCTGCAGCATCGATATCGACATGTCGGACAAGGTTGGAAGTGAAAAAAGGGAAAATGAAAAAATTGGAAATGCTTCTCCATATACGTGATGCAATCATAATTCATTTCGGACGAAATGGCGACACAAGAAAAATATGAAGTCATCTTGTCAAATACTGGAAAATGCTGAAAAACACTGGATTACAAGCGAAAATAAGAAGCATGAGTAGTTATAGCCAAAGGGCCGACAAAATGTGATGCTTAAGAATAATAGAAAAGAAGAGCGTAAGCGAACTGAAAGGAGCATTGATGAGTGAAATGCAAGTCAGTGGCAGAAGGACGTACCATTACTGGGCAGAGTTTTGGCAAGAGCATATTGAAAAGCCGGCGCAGTGTGCAAAGCGGGGGCGTCCGAAGCGGCGCGGATGAAGTGGGCATGTAATGTAATAGCAATACGGTCATATGGATGAATGGAACAAAGTGAAAAGTCCAAATGAGACTTGACACCGGACTTGACTGTCAGCAATGCGCCCTGACAAAAAATGCGCTGAGCTGTGGCATCGCTGCTGTTGCAAGTGTTCGTTTACAAATGTATGTATACATACATATGCAGACATATCTACATTTGTATGCCTGTAGTTGCAACTAGCAAGCCAGCATTTCTTATTGCCATATTGCAGTTACAAGTCGACTACGTCAAGCTGTGCTCAAGCACAAGCTATTCTTGTTGTTGTTGTTACTAACATATTGTGCTGATGTTGCAAACACACTGGAAGTGTTGATTCATTTACTTCATAGGAAGCAGCAGCAATCTACCGTAGTTGCTGTGTGTGTTTACTGCGTGCGCTTGTCATATGCTCGAAGATGAGCGTGTGGCAGTTGCGGCATATGCCACAGAGGCAGCGCTGTCATTGAATGCGAATTTCTCATTTTGATTTCTTTTTTATCTCGCTTCGCTTATTTCATAGAGTACAATTGTGGTGTTAAAATAGAATTGGACGGTTTGTTGTTGTTGTGGCAGATGCGTGGGAAAAATATTTATTTTCTAAAACTCGCTTGTGCGCATTTTGTGCGAAAAATGCAATTTACTACACATTCTATTTACCGCTATATACATATATATAGTCATATATGATATTTATCTAACCACAAGTTTTGTCGGAAGAGCATTGCTGCAGGCCACACGCTCACGCCGCGCAAAAATTGACTAGAATTCTGTGTGTTGGCGGATGAGCACTGTGAAAGCTTGCAGAGCATATAAATAGGAGTTTCGGTGCAACAGTTTGGAAATATTGTGCTCAAAAGTTTTGCTAAAATTAAAGATCTTCTCAATGGCAGGAAACGGTACAGTGCAGACAAAATATTTTAGTTTATTTAAGTAAAATAAGATTCCTTCTGGTCAAAAGAGTCAATGAGAAATGAAAACCAATATTCTGTTCAGTAATCTTGAGACCTACTCACTTGGAAAATAACCAAATAAAGGGATATCACAATTGAGTTCTGGAGTAATGAGAATCATTATATGTAGTAGGTGGAAGCTGGGGTATTTTGTAAATCGATATCGGTCATTTTGGGGATTAAGCTGTGTTATATCCAATATTATACTTTCAATTATAATTTATAAAGCTAACAGGAAGTTTGGAATCCTTATATAATTCTTATCAATTTCCTTATAAAAGATACATAGGGGCTAGGGAAAATTTTGACCCCCTTTTATCCAGTTTTGATTATACGATATGTCATAATCAGAAATAGTGGCTTTCCAATGTCATTAAGGCGTTAGGTGGGTTTGAAAATATCAAAAAATAATTTTTTAGTCAATAAATGGCGAAAATTTGACAAAAAAATTAGTTTTGTTCAACGTCTGTGAAAAAAAGGAAAATTTTAATATTATTTTATTTCCTTCGTTCAAAACGAGATTTTTATATGTTTAATTCAATTTTTTTTTATTTTTAGATGAACCAATAATAACTTATGCTGTTCGCGGCGAGAGCACTTTTTTGTGAGACACCCAAGAAGATGAGATCTCATCGGCTGAATTTTCAACATTTTTATGTAAAAATTTCAGCACACGCTGTTCAAATATGTACCTTTGATATGTCATATTATATTTTACAAAACTCAAGTTTTGTTTCAATATGAATGTTTTCTCTTACATTGTTTTTTCTTCGCCTGCAAACTTATGAAAAGTAGTGTTATGTTGTTTTGCAGGTAATCTGTAGCAAACAAGTGTTATCAAGATGCATATCCTCAATTGTTACTTAAGTTATCTCTTGCATGTATAGATGGACAGACAGACAAATGGACGATTAGTCAGTCAGCCGTATTCCAACTGGTCTCATCAACGTATCATCTTAATAATATATGCATATACATATATACCGTATATTGTTGGCTAATTCGAGGGAACTTAGAAGCTATATTAGTCTTTTACCATAGAGTGAAAATATCACACTGTGATCGATGAATTTGTCCAATAATTCAATATTAAATAGAGTAACGAAGGCCTTGTAGTTTTCAACCCATTATGATATTTTGTTGAAAGTTTGTTTTTTTAAGGAAACCGATTTTTTCAGTTCGAAGCAAATCCTGCTGTTCACTAACTCTGTGGATCAATAACTTTCTTCATTTACAGTTAATATATTCGCAAAGCTTTAACCACTACAGCAAATGCCGCAAACACTCCCTGTCCCCTTTCGACATACAATTTTTACAGCATCAACTAGTAAACAATTTAATTAAACGTACACAAACTACCGCAAATCGAATAAAAGCGCACTTTCCTCACTCATACACACACACACACACGTATACTTTTCACCCAGAACTTTCACTAGCAGTTGCGTGCGGATGTGTGTGTGAGAGAGCGTGCGGTAAAGCGTTAAAAATGCGTGAATGACGAACTGGGTTACCAAGGCATAAAAATAAAATTATAAAAATGTCGTCACCCCTCACCTACGGCCGTCTTACTGCTGCGGTCTGTGGCATGCGGCATGCACTGCAGTTGTGTGACTTTTATGGCAACTGGCGTATGGAAAGCAGTGTTGTTGACAAGTGCGGTTAAATGTGGCAGCAACGTTCGAGATTAGTGGCTATAAAAACTTTCACAACCAAAATGTCTGCTGGTATGCAGGTGTGCGTGTGTGTATGTCTAATGGTGCGTAAATTGCCAGCGTATGTGTGTGTGTGTGAGCCAACTGATGTGAGTGTGTGGGTTCATAATGGGTAAAGCAATTTAAATATGTACATATCAATATGTGCAGGCCATAAATATAATACTAAGAGCCATTCTTAGGTAGTTAACTGTAATATTTCTAATTTACTGGAAAAATTTCACAGAATACTTAACAGTTGGTTTTAAAATGGGGTAAACCGAAATTTCTATGCAATTAAATTTCTCCAATTAATGTGTAAATAGTTTAATTGATTTTATATGAGAACGCATTGTTTCAAGCAGTTTGATTTGCCTGAAGCAGATAGTTGAAAGTTGATGGGCCCATTTTACATTGCAGTTCCAATTGTACTGTATACATTCTCGGATTTTGAAGCATCTTTATGAGAGTAGTTTTGGTTAGCATAACAGTCCTTTGATGTTTTTTAATCACAAACAAGGAAATATTAAAGTGAAAAGAAGTTGCTTTCATATTTTTGTAAAAACCCGGTTCGAGTTTCTTATTTGTACAATTTGTTTTTTTTCTGTACTGACAAGGATTTAGAACACTAAAAACTCGTAAACAAAAAAATAATTTTCTAGCTATTTCTCAAAAGATGTACAACATTTTTTTATTTATTTCCAGCATCGTACTAGCCTGTACATCGATGAAAATGTTACCCCTTATTATCTATAGCTCCCTACAATATTTTCCAATAATGCTGTTTTCGTGCTATTGGAAGGGATATAATTGATGGAAGGAAGGTAATATGTAAAATGAAACATTATTCAGTTAAGTTTTTTGCTTTTATGGTAATAGTCCGTCAGAAAAAAGCGGTTTCTTTGAAACTTTGAGAATCAATTTGTCCAGTTGTTCACACAAAGCTTTAGAATTAATCGTGGTACTGTCGGCTCAAAATCCTTTTGAAATCGCGCCAAACAGACAGCACAACATTTGTTTGGTGACTATCGACCTTCAAGCTGTTTTGAGCTGGTTCATCCTTTTACTTCTTGTGAACAACCCTCATTTCGTTGTCTGTGACAATGCGCTTCAAAAATGGATCACTTCTTTGACGTGACAAGCAAATCACAGTCATTAATGCGGCGAAGCTAATTCCGTTTTGTAAGAATATGACGAACTCATATGTCAAGCTTCGTAATTATGCCTAGACATTTTGTGAGTTTGTGACGATGTTTTCATTTCAACATTCATACCGGCTTCAAGAGTGCTTCCAGGATGTGGTGAATGCTCAAAATCAAAATGGCTGAAACGAAATTTGCAAACCAATTTTGGCATTGGCGTTTGGTTAACACATCTTCTTCGAACACGTCACATAATTAAATAAATAGAGGACCAAAAAAAGACTGATAAAAAAATTAAGAAAATTGATTTATAAGAAAGTCTTACTAGTTATATCAGCTGTTCAAATATAGACGTTAAAGCGGTTATGTGCGAAGTCGGCTGCGAAAAAATTCAATAAGGTCAGCTATTGTCATCAAACGAAATTACTTATATTATAATATGTATAATTATATTTTAAGTAATATTATATTTTTTACATTCAATGAAAGGTGAAATTATTGTTAGATATCGTCAACCAAAATGCAAAACAACTTATGATGAAAAAATCGAAACTGAGTTTTTCATTGCTTACGATTCACTACAACATATTACATATATTTAGCATTAAATTTTCAGATTCCGCTGTCAGATATAACCACTAAATAACCATTTTATAACCAAAACTCATGTTTTGTTTTAATGTGAGTGGTTTCTGTTATACCATTTTTACTTCGTCTGTCAACTTTTGACAAGTGATGTTACGTTATTTTGCATTTTGGGTGACGATATCTAGTATTTAAATATTAGCGAATTTAAAAATTATACAAATTAAATTGAAAATTTGCTTAATTTTTTTATATAATTTTTTAAATGACTTTTTTGCTTCTGACGAAAAACTAAATTGTTCCGTTTATTTTAAGAAAATCGTTAAAAAAAAGTGTAACTCATATGAGACTAATATTTCCCATAGTTTCATAGAAATTGGAATACCACTACATAATCTTTTTTTTTGTTTTTGACGTAATCTTATGTAAGATTTGTGGTTGTTTTAATGAAACTTATGAAACTCTAGGCTATCTGCCCGTTATTGAAAGTCTCTTTACTCTTGACCCATAATGCGCTTTCAATTTACGAATCGCTGAATTTGTCACATAACTTTAACTGGCGTGAAAATCCTAGTTGCTCTCAAAGCATTTTTATAATTTTGAAGTAAAACTTATTGACTGAAACGAAATTTCTGAAAACTAGTCCTTCGCACTTGCTTAGTATATATGAGCTTTCATGGCTGATTTTAAGCTACTTCTTGTGCGAATTAACGCTCAGCTTCCTTACGCGTATGCGAGTTTCGGAGAAGTTCCGCCTACTTAATAAACAAACGGACAATTTGAGCAATTTTTATAATGTTTATCCTTTAGAAGTACTTTAGTGCACATACTATTTTCTATGCAATATGTTTTAACTTCTTTCCTTTTAATAAGATAACTCCTGAAGTGCGGAAAAATAGTTGATCCGGGAATTTATAATTTAGTGCTGGTTTCTGATTTATTTACTGACTTATCAGAATAACGAAATAAAAAGAAAATTAGTTGACTCCTAATTCTTCTAACTTCTGGCACTTCTTTTCTTTATTCTCCTCTTTCTTCATTCGGATCATGTTTGCTACTTTACCTAGCTTTATGGGCGCTTGGAGAAATCTCCATCCTTCGGCAAATGAGTTTATACATTTTTAGTTGTTGCCTGCTTTTTGTGCTTTCCCTCCTCTCCGGCAATTGCTGCCGTTTATTTCTTTCATATTTTGCTGGGATGACAAGCATTGCGTGCTAATATTAAATTCATGTAACTGTGAATTATTTTTGTAATTTGCGCTGTGGCAATCAGAGTAGAGGGAGTAAGTGAGAGAGTTTTCCCTTTAGATAGAGAGCAATGATTGTCGCGTGTGAAGTAAGAATATTTGCAACACGTGCTCAGAGTCTCACAAAAATACGCAAATAAAGTCAAGTGGCTGAAGAATGTGGGTTTACAGCTTTAGTGTTTTCAATGTGCGCTTAACGAATATTGCAAGTAATGCCACTAAAATAAAGAATGTTTTCAAAAGCGATCCGCAATGTTACGTATACGCACTGGAACACCACTTCAGAAGATTACAAAAAAATCGAAATAATAGAAATGTGTGGGCATTCCAAATACATTTTATACGTTTTCATAAAGCAAGACACAGTGGCAGTGAATGATTTGGCCTAGGAACTGTTTTACCGCCCTCAATTGTAACCCGCTTTGCCATTGTATGCGTGTGTTTCCGTATGCGGGGCTTACATTGTTGCTGTGCACGCACACGGAAGTGCAGTAAAAAGTGTTAATGCAAAGGAAGATGACCACGTTTTACGACGCAAAGTCCGCAACTAACCACAAGTGACATTTTACACATGCCCGACATGGCAGCGTTCACGGCGTCCGGCTAACCATCCTACCTTCCACCCTCACAGAAGGTTACCCTCCGCTTAGTCGTGTTGATAAACCATTAACCATCTGCTGTGTGCGACTGTTCAGCTGCCTGCCCGGGCATGTTGTCCATGTGGCGTGAACACAACTCCGACATTAATGTCACAGCACTTTCGTTGTGCCAGTGGTGTGTGTATGTGTAAAGCTTTATGTCGTGCTTGTGAAAGCGCTTATCCTTTTTCAATTCAAATGATTTAATTCGTCCACTTTTGTCATCAGCAACAGAAATACAAAGTCTACAATATGAGTAGCATAAAAATTTTACACTGATGAAATGAGACGATTTGCTTGGATTATTGGAACGTTGAGGCTTGCTTGGCACTGACACTGGTGCTCATATATTTTATTGGGGTCAATAAACTTGAAATTTTTATTTTCAGTTAAGTGAAGCAATTTTTTATGCTACGATATTTAAGTAGCTTCTATCTTGCGGATGTGCTTTGGCATCTTCCGGTCGTTCTTTCTATTAAAGCATGTTAACAAATGTCCCTCATTAGCACACAGGTGAGTTAAAGGGTGCATTATTCATCCTCGAGATACAGGCTAGATTCTTGATTCCGCCAGACATTAAAAAAATTGTTGCAGCAGCGAATGAAACTCTTGCTGGACCTTTGTGACTCAATGCTTAATGTAGGTTTCGGAATTATTTATTATTATTTATTTATTATTACATAGGTAAGCTACTGCCCGCGCCAAGCAAAACGAATTGTGCGAGAATGCTACCGCTTGTCGCACTTAAATGAACTATCACTCTGGGGATAAAGTAGGAACAGTATTTTTAGCTTGTTTCAGACACGTAAGATGTTTACGCAATAAAGTTCGATTCATGGCGGAATGCTATCAATTACCATAGATGACCTTCTTCATCATGCTTGATTAGTAAGTGCTCTCTGGCAAAATTGGTGGAATCTACGTAGATAACATATCGTTTATCTAGTTTTAAATGTTATTATTATAACTCAGCGATTAACCTCCTCCCACCCAAAAGACGTGAGTAGACCTCCGCATACGCATATTTTTTATTGAGAGAAAATCGTTTTAATTTCGAAAAGTGAATCAGATAAATTAATTGCGCAGGAAAGAGGATTAGAATCATAAAATCAAAGAAGAAGTATCGTTAAAGAATAACAAGACCTGTATCGGCAAGATGACTAAGAGTATTTTGAGGAACATTTGAAGAAACAGTAAAGGAATATAAAATATTATTCGTTGTGTTCTATTATAAAGATAAGAAGATACTCATTAAAGAAATTTTGGTTGAAAGCTCGGAAGATCCGGCTTATGTACGAGAGTCGGGAGATATACTTATTTCAATTAAGTAAGACGGCTTGTTCAGAAATAATTGAAGTGCTAATTGAAGTATTCGGACAGAGACGACAGTAGAATTAGTAGAGTAGTTTGACTTGAAAACTTCTGCAAACATATTGGAAATAATGGGATTGTCTCATGACATGATAGATTTGTATTTCATCGCAGACGGAATTTTGAAAATCCTGCGTTTGGAGTTAACAAAATCATAAACAAGTTTTGATTACATACAATATTATTTTTTATCATATTTAAGAAAATTCTAAACAATTTTTTATCTAGGTCCGAATATTTTCCACGCAGTACAGAATATTAAGAGTAGTCGACATGTCTTTTAAAATGTTTAAAAGTTTGTGGTTTTCTGACCTGTTGCAAATATAATCTTTAAAAGCTTTCCAAGAGGCATATGTATGTATTTTAAATTGAAATCACTCAAAACGATTATTGAATCTGATTTAATTGCCATCGAGATATCGATTAAAGAAGTGATACTGTAATACAATATATTATAGTCCTACAGTTTGACGAAACATTGTCAATAGAAGTTGCGATGCAAACCTTAACTTCCATCCATTATATTTCAACAACGTATACCTCCTACTGTTTTAGAAACTTTTTCAATATTCAGAAAAATGTTTCTGGGACTCTTCGTTTGAGAGGGTCAAGTACTATATTTAGTTCACTTAAAGCTTTGACATTTTCTTTAATAACATTACCTCCATTTTCTCAAACTTTGGCTGCGTAATTGTTATTAAATAGCCCTACTCAGACTTATTGAGAAAAATACGGATGTGAATGGACTATGCGTTATCCGAGCTTATGAAATCTATAAAATGAAAAATGAAAATTACAGATTTTTTGCTGTTAGTTTCCAGCAAATGAAACTTTTTGAGTTTTATGATTCGGACAACAAAAAGATGCTGACAACATTAAAAAACCACATCGTACAATATTTCTACCGAAAATTCAACCGGAAGTATTTAATTCAAATTTATTATTTATTACTCTTAATATAGGATCTGATGGGAATACATACCTGCCATAGGAACTGAAGTTTGACTTTGATAGCTTTGTATTAAATGATACACATGAATGACAAATAGTTGAAAATTTTTGAATAAGACAATAAGTTCCAATAAATGGTAGTATATTGGAGTTTTATAGTTTTCAAATTCAGAACAGCGGACTTTATTGGAAGTAAAACCATATAGCTTTATGGTGCTAACTAGTGATGCTCTACCTAGTCGTATGAGCAAAGCTCATTGAAGAGAGAAACAGATTAATATCTCCAAAACTGCGGTATCAGTTTGCGTATATACATAAAGACGAACGGAAAGATAGAGAGAGAGAGAGACAGATGGATTTCGTTACGCTGTTCATTTATTTGCATACTATATAAGGTCTCTGACCTTTGTTTTGTGAAGATACAAACCTCGAAATAAACTCATATCATTGACCCATTTATATATTTAAATAAGACTAAATCGGATCGCCCATACCGTATATTGCTTAAAAAGGCCGTATCGATTTTGGTGATCTGTTAGATGGTACAAAGTTCACAGGGACTTTGTTAGGCGCGGAGTATAATCCATGTCTTAATGTCTTAGTCTTATTGGTATTGGAAAACATGGTTATCTTCATCTTCATCCCCTTCATTTTAAAAGCTTCACATAATCAAAGGTGTTAGCTTGAAAATTGTCTTTAGCATGAGAGGGAAGGTGTAGCCCAGACATATGTAAACATTAACCAAAATTTCCTCCCATAGCCAAAGCTAATATTAAGTTTAGTAGTGGTGAAACCACGCAAAAACAGATATAGACGTTTTAGTTTAAATAACAAAGGCTAAAATTTTCAAATTTATATACAGAATTATCTATTTAATAACCATTGCTTCCTACAAAAACAAATAACGCACGAAGCATCCAACAATAATAATTACTAGCGAGACATTACCGCCAAGCGCAACTGAAGCATCGTATATTCCCGTTAGTGTTCCCCAGACAGCGCTAAAATTTCAATCTGCCAAAACAGGCCATAGTCAAACACCACAGCGTATGAACGCCTAAAAGCTGACATCTGCCAGCGCAGCCTGCTGATTGTCACTTCTGCGTTACGTAGACGCGCGCTTGTGAAGCAGGATGAGTATATGTGTGTGTGTTGTAAGGCAACCGCAACTGCCCGCGGTGCGAATACAAAGGCGCGCACAACTTGACAAACCGTCGCCTTGAGCACAAGCAAACAAGAGAGGCGTGTTAAAGCAGTGCTGGCTGGCAGTTTGAGTGTCAAAGGAGCCGTATAAATTACAATTAAGCATAATTAATCATTATTGCGTGCGCACCGAAGACATCAAGAGCAGCATCACTAAGAGGGAAGGGGAAGCAAAATTGAGATATTGCCAGCGTTGACAATTATTCGGGTGCTGCACGCTTCACCGCTTCAGCGCTAATCGTTGACTAGGTGCTTCGTCACACACATACATACGCGCTATCATAGATGCACACACACATAAGGTTGCCGGAAGAGGTTTTGTTTTTGTTATGCAGAGCCGCTTTCAAAATATTATCTTTCCATTAACTTGCCGGAATACAGGATTTAGTGACTATTCATATTTGTTGTTGCTTTTACTCGTAGAAATAGTTGTAGCAAAAACAATTATACACACTCGAGTGTGTACTTGCGGTTAGCCAACGAGATCTACGTGAGGAGGTAGCAACGTGACTCTTTCACAAGCGCTCGTTAGCTAGTAACAGCCCAGAAGTATGCTACAATTCTTTTCAACAAGCACGTCGCACAGGGAGAGGAAATCTCGGTGTGGCCACACTGATTGGTTCCTCATAGTATTAAATTCAAGCTGAGTCAGCAGCAGAGCAGATGAATTAGTGTGTTGTAAGTGGCGACGCGGGCAGAGCAGACGAAGCGGACAAAGAACATAAGCGAATACAGGAACTAAACACAAATTGAAAATGGGTGATGATAAACCGCAGCTACAGCATTAAAATAAGCAAATAAACAACAAAGAAGTGAAAGTTATAACACACAAACAACAACACAAAAAACAAACACTTCAAAAGCTATAGTGCAAAAAAAACCTGTTTATATTCGCTGAGGTGGAAAACTTATTGTGCCAAAAATAACCACAGCGACGTGCCAATCGGATATGGCCGCATGGCTAACAGCTGTTTTATTGCTGTATGACTACAACAACAATAACACCAGACACTAACGGCCAAAGAAGAGGGTGTGTATAAATTTAAGAGCTAACTGAGGTGGAGGGTGGAAAGAACGGAAGCATAAAAATTGCTGCAAACCAAGGAGAAGTGTGATGAGAAAGCGAGCGATCGAAGCTGCTCGATAACCTGAGGTGGTTTGTGTGAACGTGCATTCGTATACTTTTGTATCGAACGTAATATTCGGTAGGAGCGCACAAAAATAAACAGTGAAAGCCATTAAGTTGGCTTTACATTTGACAGCGGGAGTTAAAAGGTGTGCCTCGGCTTGAGTTATATGGGTTCAGCTTCATTTTGGTAGGGAGGGGACGCTGTCAACCAAAAAGAGAACGGTAGACGAGGTTGACAACTTGCTACAGCAGGTCAGGTTAGAAGGCTGATCCTTCAATACGGTGGGAAGCAGGTTAGTAAGTATGTAAAGCATACAGGAAATACATAAATCAGCCACTGAAACTGTTTGTACGCACATTAAATGTACTGATTTTTGATTTTAATGGCATTTGAGGGAATCGTTATAAAATTCAATAACTTGCCGAAAGTAAAACTTCCTGCGATTTCACTTATCTGTCCTATAAACTGACGTGTGCAACGATTGTGGGCGTTGTGTGGCTTTTAGAAGGTCCAGCCTTCTTTTTGCCGATAGTGACGCTATTAGGTTAGAACACCTGAATGTGAAACTGTGATAAGAAACGCCAGCGCTCTTATTTTTGTTGGTTTCGCACGTAGATGATTCATAAGCGCATTTAAGAAATATTTCTCTTTTATTTTCAAAATATTTCCAATTTTTGCAGAACGGAAATGTATTAAATTATTTTGAGATTTTTATTGACGTCGTTTTATTGGAAATAAAAATGCAAGCAATCAGATTTATGTACCATATATGCAAATATTATTTATTAGCTTCGCAATCCAAACAGGAGACGACGAGTAAAACTACGGAAATCATTTTTTTGTTTGGTAATTGTAGAGTGGTAAAACTAAATGAAATGCCATAGTGTGTATATATGACAAGAGCGATAATACTGACAGTGGAGCTAAAAGTATTTTCTCCCGGATTTTTGTTTTAATGCAATGATTTGTGAACTAGAAGTTTGTTAGATTATTTTGGATTATACATTTCTTACAATATTCAATACTAATTGATGCAGTGTTTCAAATCTGTCTACCATAGAAGGTTTTCAAACAAAATATCACAAATTGTTCAGTAAATACCGTATAATAATTATTGAAACCATTTCTCCCAGAAGATTCTGTTAATAACATTTTAAGTCGATGTCATTTTGAGCTATTCCATGTAAGTTTAGTATAACCAACTCGATTTTCGCCCAGTGACTAACTTCGTACATTTTTCAAAGGATTTTTCTTTCATGTTATTTATGCAAAAATCGAATCTTTAAGAAGTCGACATTCCGATGCTTGTTGTATTAGCTGTCTTACAAGTCTTTGCAATCGTTGGTAGTCGCCTCCGAGGGTAGAAAGGGGGGCTAACTTTTGCTATATAAGCATATGCTATAAAACAGAGGTTTTCCTCTTACTGATGCAGCTATAGATAACAAGTTCTTCATTACTAACTCATAAACAGTTGCCACGGTTTCAAGGGTTTATGTACAAGTTGACCATGTCTTTTTACAATCACATCTTTGCTTAGTTACAAGCGTGAGTTTGATATGATCTACTCAAAGCCATGTAGACTTGTGAAGTTCCAGAGAATATAATTTCAGTAAACATTTTTAAAGTTTCAGAGGGCTACAGCTAGCTAATTTATAACTGCAACCGTTTCAAGTTCGGAAAATTCAATCATACAGGGTTTTGCAATAATAGTGATATGATTTGTTAAAAAAAAAACAAAATACACTTAGAGTTAAAAAATGCTTTTTATTTATTGTGAAATACAGTCGATACAATTAAGTACTGAATATAACATCATTCAAATAGCCTCCACGACTTCTTTTGTAGAAACATATTCGATGAACCTAATTTTTGAGTAATTTTCCACTAAATCAAATGTCACAAAAAACACATGCAATATTGATTTTTAAAGCTTGAGGAGAGTCTGGTTTATTGCCAACTTTACGACTTTAAATAACCCCACCAGTAGTAGTTTAATGGTGTTAAATCTTCTTGGAAGACATTCAATATCATAATTTCTTGAAATAATCGAATCTTTATACTTTTCTCTTGACAAAATCGACTTTTTTCAATTGTGGCCATTAAAAGTTGGTTATAAACGAACCGTTCTTTATTGACAGTAATGGTGTCACCAGCGTCATTTCGAAAGAAGTACGAACCAATGATTCCACTAGACCAAAAACCACACCAAACTCTCAATTTAAGTGAATATAATGGTTGTTCGTGAATAATTTGAGGATTTTCTTCGCACTAGAATCACCAGTTATGTTCATTGACTGCACCACTCATATGAAAGTGACCTTCATCAGAGAAGGTGATTTTCTTAAGAATGCGTAATCGGTTTCAAGCTGTTCCAAGGAAAAATCTGCTAATTCACGACGCCTATGGTTCTTCAATGGCTTTTAGAGAAAGAACAGTTTATATGGAAACAAACCCAAGTCCTTTCTCAAAATCGGCCAGCTTGTGGTTTGAGAAAGTTCCAATTCGTGAGAACGTCTTAGAATCTAGATGTTGCGGTCTACAGTAATACTTTTATGAACAGCAGCAATATTTTATTCGGGTGGTTCTATGTCTTATTGGCACTTAAACATGATGAAAAGAAAATGTATGCTCGTAATTTTCGATGTTCCGACGAACAGCGAACACAGGTGAACAGTAAAACTGAAAAAGCGCAGGAAGAACGATTATTTTGATAATAAACTTGAACCATTTGTAAACATTGTTCTTGCGTATATTTTTCCATGATTAAATTGTAAAAATTATTGAATACAATGAAGATTACATAGCATGACATATAAAAAGTGGCCGAAACGACACTTCGAAATCATATCATCCTTATTGGAAAACCCGGTATTTATACACACGTCATAGTAGTACTGCTCGGCATAACTAAATATATTTAGCAAAAAATAGGTAACGCCAGAATGCTTCTGGAAAATTGGTGAAAATTGGTGAATAAATAGGGCGGAAATTCCTTTTCTTAAATCACATTTTTATGTACAGGGTGGCGTACGAATCGTGCTATAAAAACAAACCGTAATAATTTTCTTTGTGCGTAAGTGATGGACTTACTTTTCTTATTTGGTAGGCTGTTATTTATTTGGGATACTGAATTGCGGGTTTGTAGCGCTATCGCGCTTTTCAGTCCGCCTTTTAGATGGGATTTTGGCGGCCCAGAAAAACGTACCATCAAAATCCATATACTTCTGTTCGAAAAAAAATCGCGGCTGTTGCATAGTTTTTTCAGGCAAATCCAAGAGTTTTGACTTACAAGCTGACCAGACTGCACCAGACTTTTTTTTATGGAGTTCTGTCAAGAAAGTGGTGTACTAAACAAAACCCAAATAATTGAGGTAATCCCTACTTCAGCCCTTCAGGCCGCAATAAATAACTTTCTAGTTGCTGTAGGTGTCGCATATTAGTGACTGACCATGGAAGTCATTCCGAAAAATTCTCATTTGTCAAAATGATTTTTATTTTAGACATTGTCAAAACTAGAGAAATTCAGCTGAATGAATAAGAAGGTCTAATCATCTTAACCATAATAGTACAATAAATAAGTATATAAGCATCACATCGACTACTTCATAGTACAAAGACTCTTGATTCAAGTTGATAGAAAAAAATATATTTTCAGTATTCATGTAAACGGCTGGAATGTCTATTGGGGCTTTCCTATATTCACAAACCTTTTCATTACAATAAACTCTACGCAACAGGGTGAATCGTTTGAGGTTTGGGGATCGCTCATACAAATATTAATTGAATTAATTAATTAATTATCCATGGCAATGCAGTAATTGTGGTTGCAGAGCTCTCTGTGCTATACTTCATAATTCCTAATTTAATTAGCTTATGGTCACATGCCAAAGCTCTGCTAAAATAGATTAAATTTTCACAGCTTTTAAAAGAGATAAAATTGACCTCACCACATAGCACCTTGTAGTAGAATATTTAAATATTGTTTCAACTTTTTTGGACACCATTTTGTTTATCATTGTCCTTATCTTGTTTAGCTCAAAATTTCCCTCAACACCAAATGGGTTTTTCAGCTACACTTAATCAGCTTAGCCGGCAAGTAGTGAATTGGGGTACCCGACCAGCAGGTACACACATACTTATTCACGAACTCGCCACCCAGCATCGCCTGCTTTGGTTATTTTTAAATAATCGTGTTTTTTCTTGGGCTTAAACATATTTTATAAATAGGATTAAAAGCATATTTTGTGTGCGAGTGAAAGTTTTCGAACGCCAGCATTCTACTTTCACAAAAAGTGTGTGTGTGTGTGATTGTGCTCAGCTTTCCATCGGCGCTGAGTGCATTAGTGTTAGGAACATGTATTTTTTGGATGGATGCGCAAAATTATATAATTCGATTACTGCTGAGCCAGAGCAGAAAAGCGGGAGGAAGCAACACAATTTTGTTACAGCAACAACAACTCATAGAGGACACCAAGAAGCAGAGCAGCAACCAGGGCTCTGGTCTCGGAAAATTTATAATTATTTCATGACTCGGCTGAAGGTGGGGAAATCAAATTAAAGCGAAGATTTTCTGTGTTAACAAGTAAGTGTGTAAGTGTGTGTGTGTGTGCTTCAGATATAGAAAGGATGAAATTTTGTCTTTGTGTGCATTCATGTTACTTGTTATTCGCAGTGAATATCACTTGAGTGTGTGTCATGAAATTCTTGGTGTCTGTTTCGGTGTACTCATTCAGCTCGTGTTCGAACTATCTGTAAAAATTTAGTGTCTTAATGCGAGCTGAGTACTAAATTATATCCGATGCCATCGTGGCGCGTTAAGTTTATAACGGTGGACTATTTTAGTGTTTTATAACGGTTACAAAAATGAAGTAGACATTAACAAAGCCAGATTGCTGACATTTGGAAAACTGTAGTTCAATTTAATCTTAAGACGTGTTAATGTTGGAGCATAAAATTATGGAAATATGTGTGTACTCGTATATAGACGAAAATCTCGAGATGTCTCCATAAACTATATTTACTTTCGTTCAATTACATTCTGTATACTGTAGCAAGTTAAGCTTTCAAAAGTATTTGATGTAGATAAATAGGAAATATTCCAAAATTTAAAGGCTGCCTTCACATAGAAGAACATAGAAGAGATGGAAACAATATATTGAAAAGTAAAGGAACAAAATATCTCGCTATTATGCCCTATCTCCCTTGTTATCGAGTTAACTGCAGCATCTCATATATTAAGGAAGACTAAATATGATGTAAACCTCAAAACCTTATAGTTTTGTCAGTTTACCTCGTTAACCAAAATAGTTGTGAAATCGAAATACAAAACTTTAGATAAGCCTTAAACCACATAACCAAATGAAAAGGCCAGAGGGTACATCAATATTACTTATCTCTAGAGTTTGGAGGTCAATGTAAGTTCTAAAAAAACAGTTTTGTTTCTCATATCTGGTACACTATAGGCAAATCTTTGCGTATATTTTTACCAAAACATTATATTATGAATAACTCAACATAATAACTACTTCTATTGATTATTGAGGATGAGAATATTGAATCGAAAATATTGCTTAAAGACTCTTGTAAATGTACTATAACTAAATAGAAAAATTATTAGAAAACTAAAGAATAAATTATAATTTTTTGGCCACAACAGTTTACTGAAAATGTAGAATGAGCTTACAAAATTAATATCTTAAAATTTTTTTATGAAGAGAATAAAAAAATATGTAAAATTATTTCAAAACCAAGTTGGAAATGTGTTTTTTTTTCAATACCATCATTACATCTCTATTTCCTTCATTGTACAATCTTTTGTGGACTTAATTGAATCGTACACAAATGTGTTCGTTTACGGCCGAGTGTCGACATCAGAAAAACAACTGATCCAGTGTTGTTCGATTGCACCCTGTTAGCCACTTCCGACGCTTAACAGATATGTGAGAGTCTCGCAGCTGCTGTTCGCACTTTACCAACCACAATTCGCTGAGAGCGAGTTAACCCTTATCAATCAAACTGACACCGCAGCTTAGAGGAAAATATAAGCGGGACAAGAGCTGCAGGCGAACTAAAATAAAATGGGAAACAGTTACACAAATATATTTATATTGCTGGTACTTAAAGCTCATTGGCGTCGAATGCGTGGCAGTGGCTTTTAGAATTCAATTAAATCCACCTTTTTCACATTTCTCGATTTTGCGCTCACATTCATTTAATTAATTCCCATTCACATTGATGTTGCGGCTCTGAGGGGCTGAGTGCTGCTGTTGTTTACCACAATGAAAAAGTATCAGGTTTAGAGGGTTCATCTGTGGGTGTATTCTTTGGCTTTATCGATTTATTTATTGTGATTTTTATTTGCACGAATCTAGTAAGCTGCGTCCTTATGCGCTTTTTTATTGGATTTTTTTATGACTACCGCATTTTAATTGATTCGAGAGTTATTGAGTTTTAAAAGCTGCTTTGTAGTGTATTACAAGAGATTTATTTTATCTGCATGTCATCAAAAAATTGATCCGCATGAAATATGCAAATTTAAGTGGAATGCTTAATGATAATTGAGAGCGTGGTCGGTTTGAGGAGTTTGCAAGAGTAATTTAAAATTGAAATAAATTGAAATAGAATATAAACTCAAATTTCATACAAATGCACATGTCATCGATTAAGTGATGCATAAAAAAAGAAACGTTTCTAACTAAACTGATTAATAATACATAAATGTATTCTCGGAATATAGGTATTAAGAAGAATTAAAATTATCTCACCTACAGCCGGAGCATATAATTTATAGAAATTTTGGTGGTAAAAGTTTTAAGTTGACTTTAAGAGATTTAAATAATGTAATGTGATTAAAGATACCTAAATTTAAATACTACCAAAACATTAATAATACGTCCTTTACATTTAAATACTAGCATTTGGAGAAACCTCGGCTTGAGTTGACAATCATAAACATCTGTGGTAATTGCTTCTTAATCGAAGACTCCCGCTTCTCTCTCAGATGAATATGTCGAAGGTGCCTCAAAACCAGGCAACATACGCACTGATTTTAATATACATATATATTGATCAAATACGTCATAGTAACATTGTGATAACACTGAACAATAAGCCATATTACACACAGCTACATTAAATTGTAACTCGATCAACAGACGCCTTCGTGGGCGCCGTCACCATCCCATTAAGCGAATACAAATTCATTACAACACACATAAACTGCTTGGGCTGTGTGCGTGTGTGGGAATGGTAAATAAAGCAAGCCACTGCCATCTCAGAGACGTAGCACAGACACGAGCACGTGGTTATGCGTTGGTGGTTAGCAGAAAACGCCTGAAGGTAATGTTAATAACAATGCAAGCGGAAGCCGACACTGAGCGTGCTATCAAAGCTGCTGCTTTCCGTTCGCCATTCTCGGTTCGCTGCAAATGGCTGCTGCCACATATATGAATGCAACAATTGCAATCTTTTTATGACAAACAATGTGTGTGTGGGTACGTGCGTTTTATGCTTTAATAAAAATACCGTTTTTTCATAAACATTATTGGCATGTATGTGCGAAAAGGGGCAACACCTACCGGAGCCGGAGCCATATGTGCCCACACACATGCAATCTTGCACATAAACAGATATTGCGGCCATCAACCGCTTATTTCAACGCTTGCCACTTTCATTCGCTTTGGTTTTTTAGCTTCACACAAAAGTTGTTATAGTTTGTAGCAGTTTACAGCTTTTGTGGTAGCGATAAAATTGGATTTTGTAGCCAATTGCATTGGTTCATGGCTAAAGCGTCTGCCACTGCCTGGCTACACAAACATACTCACATGAGGTTTTCCACTTACATGTCCATACATATGTACATGTATAGTTGCAAACGAAAAAAAAAAAATTATAAATAAAAGAGAGAAATAAAACGTTTAGCTTTATTACTACCAACTGAAGATCAGCTACTTCAGTTGGCTTCGTCCCTTTGTAGGTGTTGTTTGTTTGCGGTGTTGTCGGTGAGCGGAATGTAGCGCTCTTTTAAAAAGTAGTGCTGGCAGCAGCTCTAAGCCCAAACTGAAAATATGGTGAATGTCTGGTGTTTAGCGCGACAATAAAGAAAAAGAGAACGACGAGCTTGGTTGCTTAGGTTGCATTGAATTGCAAAGGGAATACTCACCGAATTTGTAACTCATAAGTGTTTACGTTTGTATAAATCAAATAATTTATAAAAGAGATTGTTCTAACCCTAAGTGATATAAAAACACTCGAAATTCTATTCACCTGATGCGTAGAGAAGCGACATTAACGGTGGGATTATTTGTTCATTTTTGTTAAACTTCTAAGGTTTTTACCGCGAATAT
Organism: Bactrocera dorsalis; assembly: GCF_023373825.1. Taxonomy (NCBI): domain Eukaryota; kingdom Metazoa; phylum Arthropoda; class Insecta; order Diptera; family Tephritidae; genus Bactrocera; species Bactrocera dorsalis. The sequence goes on along the minus strand of NC_064304.1, from coordinate 46,987,474 downwards.
GTTGAGACAAGGAATACCTCAAAGACTGCGTTCTAATCATAGGGCCTAGGCATTCTACAAAATCATTTGCTCACAGACTTATCGATAGATCAAATGTGAATAGCTGCTTCACTAGCGGATTAAAAATATGATATTAAGGAACTAAACGTTTGATTATCAACAATACTAGCTATTTCTCAAAGCGGTTTTCGCGGTAGACATCACTAAGTACTAGTAGTAGTTTTGGTTTCGTTATTTGCATTCTAAAAATTTTGGTGTCAGAGATACGCCATGCTTTGGAATGCTAATTGTCGAACAGTAACATTTAGGAAGGTTTTGCTGAACATTTGGTGCGATGGATAGCAAATCATCTACTATAAAGTGCTCTCCCATAAAGCCAATTTCTTAATTCGGGCATCTGTTGCCAGTAATTGAGCCGTCCAAGTAAGTAATCAGGAAGTAGATAGATCTATCCAAAATGCGAGGAATTGTGTTTCATCGCAACAACGCTAGGCCACACATATCGATAGGGACTCACAGGAAGCTCCGGGAGGATAGGATAGGATACTCTTATGCATCCAAATTATAGTTTGGATCTGGCTTCAAGCGGTTACTAACTCCTTCCGTCTATTTTCCCGGTGAAGAATTCGACTTAAAAGAAGCTTATAAAAATCGATTATTATAGTATTTTGCCAATAGGGAAAAGGATTTCTATGAATACAGCACTATCACATCTCAATAAGTTGCCGACCAAATTGGAGCTTTTTAGACCTTAATCGTCCAGTTTTTACATAGTTTTTGCTTGACATAATATATATAGATATTTAATCAATCTTTTCTGTAGCATATTATGTTTCGAAAAATGTTTCAATATTGAAAGGTTAAGAGATAGGTCTCATACATTACTGTTGGGCTGTATGCATTGAAGTAAATGTAGGAAAGCAATATCTAACAATACTATCATCTAACAGACTTATACTCAAAAGTGTGTTAAACACCTAGATATTCGAATGGACTATTATTAGTTGTTTTCGTTTTTACTACGGCATGTATAAAGCACCCTTATTGGCATATTGGCCAAATTTCAAAAGCAATCTAGTTCTTCTGAGATTATGAATAATTTATTCACGATCTTTATGCAGCATTTCTTGGCCTCCGCTGAGATTTTGTATACAAATTTCGGAAGCTTCATAGATTTTAATACAAGAACACATAACGATTAAATTTTAATTACACCCGAAAATAGAGGTATGAAAAATTGCTGGAACAATGAATCTTTCAAAGACTGTTTGTTTCTTAGAAAATTACGAATTTTTCAAAGTTTCCGAAGTTTAAGCAGAGTCTGGAGTCTGAAATAAATCGATTTGTTTGCATTCATTATAAAGAGTATTCTTAAAAATTTAGTCAACATTCCACAGCAATCTCGGATTTTTTCTTAGCTGTATGGAGCAAATAGAAATTAATTACACTTACACAGTATAAACTTCAGCTTCACTTTTGCTGAACACCAAATTTATAAAGCAATTATTTGTGTGAACAAAATTGCTTTCTTTTCACTTCTGAAAAGTAATTGAAATCGTTTTCGGATATACAAATATATATACACTTCAGTAAACATAATCAATATCTTTGGCACACAACTATCAACAAAACTGCTGAAAAATGAAAGGCGAAACTTCTGCGCAGCAATAAAATTCCTTTTATAGAAGTTCGCTTCTGTTATCTATTGAAGATCTTTATTATAAAATAATTGCGATAATAAATGAAAAATGTTCTCCGATAACTAGCGATTGAAGAGCGCACCATTCGAGTGGCAGTAAAAGCTGTGTTGGAAATATTTGAGTGCAGTTGAGTGATCATAAAAACTTGTGAAAAGTAGCACGGGGCGTATAAGCAACTTTTTTCGTGCATTTTATCTAAATATAATATTTTTGCCAACTACACGCAATTGCACTTGAAATGCTAAATAAAATATTTGCAAAATATCAAAATGCTTCGAGCTATCGACGTTGTCTATATTTATAACATTGATTGATTGTTGTTGGCGGCTAGCGCCAAGCGTGAGATGAGCCGCCGAAACACCCTATTCTAACAGTATGAAATCTCACTGATTGTCAAAAAGAGATTGTAATCGAAAAGAAGAATTGAAATATGTCGGTGGAATGGTGTGGAGCGCAGAGTGTAGAAATTGAATTTACTTTTCAATTAAATTTGTTCAATTGAAGTGGAGAGCAAAGAAAGACGAACGCCTCCAGCATTTATTTGGCACAACAGTGGAAGGAAGGAAAGAAAGCCGGAAGGAAAACGACGGTTTGTGCGAATGAAGAAATAAAATGTAATAAAGAGTGTGAAATACTTCACCAGCGGCCAGCGCTGTGGAAGTAGGCTGGAACTTTGTCGCAGCAGCTGTCAAATATTTGACGTTTATGGCAATTGCGAATTGTGCAAGAGTAAGGAGCTGCCAAACAATGTAGCCTAGTGCAACCAGAGGAAGCAGTAACTACTACAGATTAAATGGGTGACGTGAATGAAGTTATTGAACATGAATTACCAACGGCTCAGCATGGCTAGGACCATCCTATGCACAGTCTTTTATATATTTACATATATAAGCGGAGAAGCCTTGGAAATTTCATCTGTAATGCAAACAATGTGACCTTTAATTGTGTTGAATTGTGTGCCTTACGTCATAGCCATCCCAACTGTGTATTTGTCGTTTGACTTTGGTGTCATCTAACGGTTTATATGTCTGTATGTATATTTATAAAAGTATGAGGAAATTGTAGTTTGAAAAGCTTTTAATTGAAACTTCCTCAAGGGCTTATGTTTATATACAAACACATATTTATATATATTTACGTATATACAAACATGGCCGCAAAACCCTTATGGTATAGATATCCTACCCATTGGATCACTTTTCAACTGTTCCTCTTTAATGCAGTTGCGGACCAGCCAGGAATTGCGGATGGAGAGATTGTGACAGATTTTCAAAGAAACAAAGAGTAAAATTCTAAATGTCAAAAACGACTTTTCCTTACTTGTTCGAATATTTTAGAATCAAACCAATTCTAAAAAATAAAAATTTTTAACTTTGGTTGCACCGAAGTTATAATATTTCCCACAAATAAAAAAATGTAAAAAAAACTTAAAAACTTAAATTTGTAACAGTTGTATGTTATAGGGATTCGTTCTAAATAATTCCTTCGGAGATTTTAGAATAGTCTTAGTTAAAAATCAATGTCAAATTTCGATGAAGATAAAAAAATTGCGAGTGACCACAACTTCCTAAGGGTAACGATTTGAGAGTAGTTATGTGCTAGTTTTCTATGGATTTTCAATAGAAATCTGATATTAGCAGGGACTGCTCTAGGGCATTACAATCCTAAATGAACTCATATAAATCTAATATTTTTAAATTTTGTAAGCCAGTGCGGAGTACTTGCCACCTTTGTAACGATAGTGCAGTTATATGTCTGTAGGTGTTATATTTTGACAAGTTCAGCAAGCGGGGCGGGTGTAATGGCTTGGCAGCTGTCGAATTCCGAAGTGCCGCTCAATTGCTGTTTGCTATTCGTCTACCGGGAGTTTATGTTGCAACATATTTTCTTCTGTTGCCATCGAATATTCTAGTTTCTTTTCATAAACAATACGTTGCACAAATGAATATTCAATTTTGAGTCTTTTTACTGCGCTGACAAAATGTGCTTTTGGGCTTGGTGGGAAATGCAAATGGTTATGTTTAGTTTTATAATTCATGGATTCATAAAGGGTGCGAAGAAGGAAAACTTCTAAAAATTCGTGTTAAAGTTACAACTTTTTCTAAAAACAAAAATGCAAAGTGACAAATTTAATGTGAACTAAAAGTAAGTGATTCTCAGAAAGTCAGAAAAATAAAACATAATAAATAAAGTAAAATATTGTAAAATAAGTAGTAATAAAAAGAGATAATTTACCGTAATTCACACAAAAGCTTGAAATTACAAAATCAATTTCAATATTTTTAATCAAATTATAGGTTTTTAAAGGCTTTAGGGATCACTGTCCAAGCAAAAAAATTTATTTTCATATCAGAGAGGGTTCTGTTTATCATGATTGTTGTTGTAATTTGTTAATTAACATTTTGTTTTTGGTAGTGTTCTGATACTGCCAATGTTAAAAAACACTGACTACAGCAGAAATAAATAATTTTTAACATGTGTGGTTACAATTCACAGATCAAAAATTTTGAGCTGACGTTAAAATTATTAAAATAATTCAGCTAATATTAAAAAGTAAGAAAACTAAAATATAACTCGAATATTCAATACTTCATTTTTAAATTTTAACTTTTTTTTACTTTTAAACGAAACATTGTGAATAATTCAAATATTTTGCTTTTCTATATCAACAATAGAGAGTGCAGAAGCTTACATCGCAGTCCTCAATAATTCATTTTTTCTTCGCATTTTACATATTTGGGTTACTTATACGCAATGGTTACCCTGTTGGACGTCACTCCACGGTATTTACAAAAAACTGTCAACAAATGTCCATGAAATTCAGTTTGTCAATATTTTCCATTTTACTACTCATGCAAATTGTCAATATTGCTTACACGGACAGTTTGAACAGAAATACATACACATATACATAAAACGCATGCATGTGTAGATTTAGTACAAAATGGAAGTTGGTTGAAAAGTGAACAATGCAAATTAAACATAAAAATAAAGTTACACCACAGATAGAAAATGGAAATCAGTTTTAAATTTTAAGGTAATTCTATCTGAAAAACACTCTGAATAGTTCAACATAAAGTTAGATGCTGCTCTCTACACATAGACCAGCTACTTGTGGGCTCATCACGATTATTACTTCAGGTAAAGGCTGTAAGGGACTACATATGTATGATGGTGATTGCCTCTCTCCTCTCAATATACATAAATATATAGGAAAATATTAAATGCATTTAAAAAGTTAATAGAGGAACCGTAGTTCTCAATAAATAATTTTGGTCTTCACATTTTACATGCTTACGTTATTTATATGCCATGTATACTCTCTTTTATTAAAAAAAAAACTAAAATAAAGTGAACCTTGTTTAGTTTATAATAATGGGAGGGTTGTTAAAGTGACATGAAACAAAGTAATGTGATGAATACTAGTGTCACTTCAAGCAATGGCTATAAAGAGAGCTCAATTTTTCGTACCACTTATGGAATACTGTGCGAAATGTCCCTAAACAGGTTCTCATTGAGTCAGTATATTTAGGTTGAAAAAAAGCTTTAAGTCGAAGGCGATCTGTAGGAAGTTATGGCAGGTTTATTGTAAGATATTAAAAAATTTCCATCGATTTCGATACGGTGATGGATCAAAACTCAACTTCAAATTGAAAATACTCAGTGACTGCCAACGTTCTCTCAACAGCTCGTTCCAAGCAACTTGTGCGACCATTTCGCAACTGGCAGCTATCCATCGACCAGCTCTTGGACGCCTTTGAATTACATTAAAACATAAAGCGACCAGCGCATTTGTTTCAGCACTATAACAACACTTGTCTGAGTACTCCCCGGGAGTAATTTCCAATCGGCACCGCTTTGCTGGCGACGTTAGCCATAACAACAGTTTTACGATCTGATGACGTGTGACCAGCACGACGTCAAAAAGTCGCCAAATTGTTACGCTTACAAGTTCTCTCTCTATTGACCGAGAATTACAATACCTCGGCATGCCTTTGCCGATGGCCGATGTAACATTCTACGGTCACGCAATGCGTTTGCGTTCGCCAAACTTAAGGAAACGTAGCACACGAAATCAAATAAAAAATGAGAACGAGCAATCCTGACAGGCCGCTGTGTTTCAGTAATAAAATGCTTAATTGAGCAGCTATTAAACAACAAATGGGGGCAGGAATAGGGACCCCGCTCAGAAGTCAAAGCAATTTTTGTATTTCTAATGGCAGGCAGCATAACGGTTCTGCCTGCTTTAGGTGTTCTAAAGTGTGTGCCTACGAGTGAGTGGGTGCAGGAGCATGATCTCATTTGTCGAAGTATAAAAACAAACGCACTTGTGGACACGCAATTAGCTTCTGGAAAATACAATAAAAACAATATTGTAGTAAAAAGTTGTTGCTCTAAAATAAGTAAACGTTGAATGTTTCAGGGAGGACTTCATTTAATTAATCAAGTTTTAATGGTTGCTCAAATCAGTATTTTATTACCCAAACAGTTCTTATTGTTGTATTCAAGACGTGGTTTTGTCTGAAATTTCAGACATTTTAATTATAGCAAAGCAAGTGAGAAATAGTGGCAAATTTAAAGTAGCCTTAAGGCAAACTAGAACAAAACAGATTTTATGTTACCGTTATGTCTGCTCGAAAAAAGGCTGGCAAAACAAAAGATGATATAAGGATGACTTTAGTTTCGGTGTTCGCTCGGGTTGCTAGTCAGCGGGAATCATAAATAGTAGCCTATTCGGAAAGCAATGGTGACGAGTTGGTCGAGACATTTCTTCTCACGAAATACTGCAAATTTGACCAACTTTTATAAATTTTCTGAAAGATAGGGTTAATGAATGGAGTATTTAAGTCGACGCTGATGTCCGTTATGTCGATGATTATTAACCTTTACATGGAGCATTTTGAGGCTAATTAAACTCTTCTTAATCAAATATATATATGTATGAACTTCAATATGCGAAATTTTTTCTACTGTGAACTTTTTATTTAACAAAGACATATATATTAGGGTTGAAAAAAACGCATTTTTTATTTGAATTTTAAAATTTACAGTATAATTTTTTGATTAAAAAATTCGAAAAAAGGAAATATTACAAAACGAGTAAAAAAGAAGGCCCAAGTTCGGGTGCAATCGAACATTTTATACTCTTGCAACTTCCAAAAATCAAAGACCGAGAAATTCCTTCAGAAAATTTTGAGATTTGGTAAAGTATGGACTCGATTTTATCTACTCTTGCCAATACCCCATACTTTTAACATGCCACTTATCAAAAATAATGTTCCCTAGGTCTCATCATTAAATTTTTGCACTCTGACATAAGAATGTCACGTACCAAATATAGTCGAAATCGGTTGGTTGGGTTCCGAGATATGTGATATAACTTAAAAATGGGCTGTGCCAGCTCATCGTTTAATGTGATTCTCGGCTCCTTCAAAACTCTCTCCTACCATTTCGGACATTAAAGTTTATGTCTCTGTTGTGCTGTTTTATTGATTTATCGCATTTTTAGAAGTTTTTAACTGTTTCATTATTTGGGGAATGCTCCTGGTTACCTTCTGATTTCCATTCTTACAAAGTCAATAGAAGTGCAAATAGGAGTTGTTCCGAGTAAATTTGGTTGTTGTAGCTTAAGTGTTTTGTGCATTTAACCACGGGTGTCCCTTGTCGATTAATGGCGTTTTTTGAGCGTCGCACTATCATGACAACGCTCATCTACGAACTCCAATTTCTTCGAAGATTGCATTGTTGTCTTGTACAATAATCCATTTTCAATTTCATAAAGATATCTCGTCGAATGAAAAAGCTTTCCTTACAAACACTTGATTCTTATCGTGATAGTTTGTACAGGGTAGGCCATTTAAAGTTGACCCATCTGGCAACGCTGTAACTTTTAACAGCGCTGACAAATCGGCTAATGTCATACCGCGTTAGAAGCGTCATTCGAAGACAATTTATACCATGGAACAGTACACTCCAAAAGAACGCGCTGAAATTGTTCAGCTTTATATTCAAAATAACTTTTCAATTGTGTTAACTCAACGTGCGTTTCGCAAAAAAAATAAAGTGAAAAGTGCTCCAGTTAAGAACACAATTAAGTCTTTATACGCAAAATTTGTGAACACCGGTAATCTCAGTAATGCCAGTCATGCATCCAGACAACGCACAAGACGTTCTGATGAAAATATCGAAGCTGTACGAGCCAGTATTGAGGAGACTCCATCGACATCGAGTTATCGGCGCTCTCAGGAATTAGACATCTCTCGCACCACTCTCCGACGCATAATTCATAAAGATTTGAAGATGTTTCCATATAAAATTCAAATGGCACAAAAACTAAACCCAGCTGATTATCCGCGACGCCTTAATTTTGGCAAATGGGCCATCGAAATGGCTGAAAACGAACTTGACTTTTGGCGAAAACTCATCATGTCAGACGAGGCACATTTCTCGTTGAATGGAGGCGTAAACAAGCAAAATTGCCGATTTTATGCCACCGAAAATCCTCAATTAATTGAAGAACAGCCTCTTTACGACCAAAAAGTAACAGTTTGGTGCGGTGTTTGCGCGAATATGATCATCGGACCGTATTTTTTCGAAGACGATGATGGAGCCACGACAACAGTCAATGGTGAGCGTTATCGAGCCATGATAACGGATTTTGTGATACCCATTATTCGCGAAAATGACATGGATAACTTCTGGTTTCAACAGGACGGGGCTACATGCCATACAGCTCGACCAACAATCAATTTATTGCGACCATTTTTCCCCGGGCGATTGATATCGAAAAATGGTGATGTTGACTGGCCACCGAGATCACCAGATTTGACGCCACCAGACTTTTATTTGTGGGGTTATTTGAAATCCAAGGTATACGCTAATAAGCCAAAGACCTTAGCTCAACTGAAAGCCAACATTCGACGTGAAACAGCCGCCATATCATCCGAAACATTGGCCAAAGTCATGGAAAATGTCGAAAAAAGAGTGCATTTAGCTGTCAAAGCTAAAGGTGCCCATTTACGCGATCTAATTTTTAAATATTAGCTGAAACAAATCCCCTTGGACCAAAATAAATTATTTTTGAAATGAACAAAAAACATTGTTTTCTTTTGTTCTTGTTTCTTTTCTTTTCTTTTGGGTCAACTTTAAATGGCCTACCCTGTATGTCAGCTATATGCTATAATAATCCGATCTAAAAAATTTTTTTAGACATCGCTTTAGACAATAATCTATGGTGTAGTTTCTTGGAGAGAAAAGAATGTGTGAAAATTTTCAGATCGATACCTCAAAAACTGATTAACTCGGATTTACGTAGACAGACTGATATGTTGAAATCATCTCAGCGCATCATGTTGATCATTTACTAATATAAATGGTCTCCGACGTTTTTTTCTGTATGTTACAAATTTCATGGAAAACTTAATACACCCTCTTCAGGGTATACAAAAAGACAATTTTTGTAAATCAGTATGTTTTCTACGAAACTGTGAGTTTTACAGTTTTTCTATAAGCGTATATATGTTGGTTTCAATGCGACAATGTTCGATGTTAGGCCTATTTATTTTAATATACATTGTAAATATGGCAGAGTGAGGGCTCCTGACAATCATGCCACTCTTTCAGAACTTTCAATAATCACAAGATACGAAATACTTCCATTAAACCAACACTAATTTTAAGGAAGGAAATATGAGTTGTTTATTAATCTAATACTTACTAAGCTAAACAAAATGTGGGGATTTAAATACATAAAATGTAAAATAGGTGTTTTGTATGTTTGCTCAAATCTCATCTCGAATTCATCGAAAAGTTTTCTAAATTGACGGCGAATTTCATATGAATTCCCAAATTTAAGCCGTAAATACACTCACTTCCGTGCAGTCCACAAATTTTTACTAATCCTACCGCACGCCATGAAGTCGGAGTCGTAAATTTTTAACGAACAACAATAAATTTGTTGGCTTTGTCAATATGTTTGCGAATTAAATTTAAATATTTTATTTGACAGTAACGGTTAAAAACACAAACAGTGATGAGTGTAATAAAGCAACAAATTCTCTCATGTGAATTTTATGACACTTTCGCCAATGTGTGTTTGTTCGAACCGTTTTCGTATATATGTATGAGTTTCATTTGCGCAAATGTTCGTGCATATATTAATATTTTAGTATAAAGCCAGGTGCACACGCTGCAGAATGCATACGGCAACTCAGCACCGTTAACACGTTTATGAGAGCGCAATGGTTTCATTTGAACTGAACCGTTGAAGCAACATAAAATCAGTTGAGCAGCGGGGTGTTAAATAACTGTGTTGAATTCGGTAGCCCTGTTGTTTTTTTTTTGACTCTCTGAAATTCATTAGTTCCTTCGGCGGCGGACGAAAGATTTAATTGATTCCTTAGTCTACTGATCGAAATTTTCTCTAGTTATCTCTTCATCCCTATTCTCGTGTTGAAGTACGACTCTAAGCTGTCACGTGCATAATACACATTAAGAGTAGGCTTCCAAAGCCTTTCGAATCTGGAACTCTTGCAAAAGAGTAATTTTCTTTAAGTGCGGCTTACGACCCTATTGGCAGAACATAAGTGCCATCCGTTCCATACTAACATTTGGTGCGGTGGTGTGGTAAATTAAAATATCGAAAAAGTGCCGCAGTAGTCTCTGAAACAGGTGAAACGGGCCTGCTTGCTGCGCATTACGAATGTAGTGAAAACTATATCAACAAAGTCTGTGGAGTTTATTCTCCCTATCCTATCGATGTAATGCTTACGACCAGCCGACTCAAAATTTTGACCATTGAAGCTAGACTTGGCGTCACTCGGATGAGGAAATAAAGACAATATTTTGTTTCCCAGTACATAGGAATGAACCAATGCTTCAGGGATCGATAGTTCCAAGGGCAGTCAGGAACACTATTCCTCTAAGACCAAGGCCATTTAACTCCCTTAAAAGTTGTTTGATGCAAAGGACCCTATATGGGGCATCTCTGGTCTTGGAACACTAGCTAGACAAGGCATACCTCAAAGCTATTTTGAAGTAGTGCTAATAGTGAACAAACCAAAAGGGGAAAGTTAGTTTAGTGATATTGTAGGGATCATCATAGGACCCCTAACCTTATGATCCACTCTTCAGAAAATTAAAAAAAAGGATTTGGAGCAATGTAGAGCATGCGCGGAGGATGATGAGATGCTGGAACATATGCAGTTTTTAACCGGGTTTGCTCCAACTTAAGATACATCGGGGTGGAAAAAATCATGTTTTTTACCAAATTAACTGAGTTTCTGGATAAGGCTCCGGTAGCATAATAGGCTTATTGATGGCCGTCAGCGATCTGACGCTGCTGCGCCTCCATTTTCAACCAACATACCAGTCAAAGGTCTTAAAGAGTTTTCCTCGTACACGGCTTGTGGCGAGACGTTCATTCACCGGGTGAATTCACACAATTTTAAATAGAATAAACTGCAAACGAAACCGCCGAATCTCCATGCTGTACTCGTATAAGTAAGCACTCCGAAGCGTGCCGCCACAATAATTACTTGCTGACAAAGCGGGCTGGCGGCTCAAAATGTATACAATAGCGAATGCCGCCAAAGCTTCCATTATCAGACTAAGCTTTTGAGCAAATTCTGTTGCATATGTCGGCAATTTATTTGTGCACTTCGCTGGAAAAACATATTGAGCTTCTAGGTTAGAAACTGTGTGGGCAAATTCTTCTATATACTTCCATTTTGTCATAAAATAGCACTAAATTGCACCCTGTAAACGTATTATGGTCGATTTATTTGAGCGTTTTATTTATTTATAATACGAACACGGCCCTACGCAAACCAACACGCGCTTTAATATGCCCACATATCTACAAATGTAAACCTGTAAACGGTCTATATACATACTTGTATATTCGGTGAAAAATAGGCGATGTACACAACCATTTGTCGTTGTAAATTGTTGACGGGTTTTTCGCTTTTGTGGCACAATGCTCAACAGCCCAGGCAGTAAACTCACCAGCATAGACACACACAGATATAGCTTATATGCTTTGGGTACATACAAGTAAAATCTATGTGTACGCACGACACTTGATAAATCTTGTCTTTTGTCTTTCATTCCCGTACAAAAATGAAAATGTAAATAAAAGAGTGAAATGGGAATAAAAATAGAGATCATATTTATAAGCGAGCCGGTAGAACACACGCGCATACATGCATATTTTTAATTACATGCAGTCTCGAAAAGGGTTTCAGCAGTTGCGTTGCTGGCGACTGTATCCGAAGCGGTTTCGTTTATAAAGGGTTAAGTGGCTAAAACAAAAATAAACGAGTGGCGTGTCGTTGGTTGCCCACATATATGTATATTTAGGTATAATGATAATAAAAGAACCTAACTTTTAAGTTTGTTTTAAAATGATTTCGGAGGTTCTTCACTCGAGACAGTATGGATAAAAATGGATAAAAAATTGCTTTGAGTTTCCATTTCCTATTTCACCATATTTTTCAAATAGTTCGTCGAATTTCTACACTCACTTTTTTCTGGGAGAATTTATCGTCGATGCTTCCACTTCGATTCTACGTGTATTCATCATTTAACAATATTTCAAAAAATATGAAAGTTTCACGACCAAAGAAGAAGAAGAAAGAAAGAATTTTTGGTTTTTGTTTAAAAGTACTCCAAACATTTCAGTTGAGAATCTTTCCCTTTCAGTTATCGTTTTTTGTCTTAATAAAAAAAATTATCTGAAATTTTACATTTACTTGACCTTATTCTATTATTATTATTATCTTAGTTTTTTAGTATATACAATATCATTTCGGAACACAGCACGGTCATGTCCATTTAAGTTCAGTTACTTGACTGATTTAAGTTAGTGGTTAGTCAATAAACCAGTAACCATCAAGAGTAGATTTGCCAATAGAAACGAACCCATTTGAGACCGTTGATAGCCGGATAAAGTGCCTTGTTCATGGTGGTTCAAGTGTATTTTTGAATGACGACTTAAAGAATGCGTTTTGGTTAGCAGAACTTTGCGCCAGATACTAGATTGTAATATTTCTTATCGATTAGACCAATGATTTAGAGATATGTTATGGGATATACTTCTACACTTTCTAACTGAACTATTACTACTCGTACTACCACCACTAGTACTCGTATATAGGAGAAAGGAAACTCATAATTGCAGGCGGATTGGGTATCGAGCTTAATTTTAATTTATAATAATAAATTCTGGCGCTCGAGCTGCAAATGTAAAAGGAAAACAAGTAAGGAAGAGCTAAGTTCGGGTGCAACGGACATTTTATACTTTTGCAGCTTGCAAGAATCAAAGCCATGGAATTGCTTTAAGGTGTAAAACCAATCATATAGAGTAAAGTCAGCCGGATGTTTTCGCTTAAATTTATTTATTTTAGGCCCAAAGATATACTGTTATGAGTAAAATCCGCTCTCTTATTTTCATTAAGATTAATCACATATTGGCCAATATATTTGGTACAAGTCACCCGAAAGTTCGAAAATCTTTATATTAAGTATATAGGGGCCAAGGGTAATATTGATCAGATTCAACCCATTTTTGCCATATAGACACAGTATAAGAGATCGAATACCTTTTAATTCCAGTTATATATTTCACACATTGACCAACATTTTCGATCAAAAGTCATCTATAGGTACCTTGGTCTAAATATTCGGTACCTTGGTGCTTGAACAGTTTTTGTTGGACTTGAACAATTTCTGATCATAAGGCGGCACACAACAAACACATCGTGCAAAGTTTTATCCCGTTATATTAACTGCTGCTTGATTTGTGTACTGGAAACTGAACGAATCAAGTGAAATATTTAATCTTAATTTAGTGCTTAGTTTTGGCACTTTATGTGCTTTCGGTTAATAGCGATTTGTGGGCGTGGCAGGGCCCGATTACGCCCATCTACGAACTTGAACTTTTTTTGTGCTAAGAAACCTGCATACTAAGTTTCATCAATATATCTCAATTTTTTACTCAAGTTACAGCTTGCACGGACGGACGGACGGACAGACAATCAACCGGATTTCAATTCCTCTTGTCATCCTGATCATTTATATATATTTGTAACCTTATATCTACCTCGATTAGTTTTAGTTGGTACGTACAACCGTTGGTTGAACAAAACTATAATATTCTAACTGCTTGCAAAAGTATAAAAATGTAATTTCATAAAGAAAATGTTGCATATTTCTAGGGGACATGAGGAAATACATAAACATGTTTTATATTATTTATTGTATTTACACAAACTTTCCACTCAAAAGGCTTGAAGCATTCTTCGTATGGCTTATGTAACCTCAAACAGTTTATTGTACGCTTGATGGTATATCTCCTTGTGGTGTGGACAACAACTGTAAACAATGTTTTCAAAAATGTCACAGCACGCAAATGACACACGCCTTTGTTTGGCCACGCTCACCATTTCAGTCGCTGCCTTTTCTCCGGTTATTTTGCGCTCTCATTTACTCCTTGAAGAACCACTCAATTGTCCGCTAAGCTCTTTGAAAAGGTTTTGTTTTCTGTTGCAAAGGGTTAAGTGCCACTTTTCTGGGTCCATAAGAAGTTGTGTTTACAATTTTTTTATTTCTCCCAAAGGCACACAATTTACAATATAAGTGGATTGGGTGATTTGTGCGAGTGCTTTCCTAAAGTGGCTAAAACCTCAGCAAAGATTTCTTAAGACATGCTCGGTTGTAATGGAAGGGTTCAAATTAAACTTAAGCACTGACAAGATAAACCTCAAATTCTGCCTGCATAGACAAAATGATACTTTAAGAATGTTTAGCTGAGTTATGCCTTATTTTGATTTAAAATTTCGGTTCCTTGTTGTTTATTGTATTTTACTAGAAGGTCTCATATGGAATAGTACATAATGGTATATTCCTTTGCACTTGTTCCTAATTATTAATGATTGGCAGTCTTTCGTATTTTTCAGATATCTGTCTTTCTGTTAATTCCGTAAGCCGATGGTTTGTTGATTTAGAATATTGTTAAGGGTCTCACCAGCTAATTGATTATAGGATTTAAGTTCATTTTTGCAAAATACACAAGATTCAACATTACATTTACGAAATGAGTGTTTATTTTTTTAATTTTAGGGAATCCAGTTGAGAGATCCAGTGGTCACCGCAAAACGTCTTTTGTGAGAGGTGTTCCCGGAGTTCAGCTGTAGTTCCATTCCAAATAAATATTTTAAGATACTATAATATGTGCACAAATTTTTAGGTCAATAAATTTAAAAGTTTTCTAAGAAAAATAATGTAGAAAATTTGTTTTTTTGGCTTTCTAATTATATACATAGGCTGCTATATATATTTCTGGACTAGGCAACACTAAGTGTTGCCAGGTGCAATCTGACATTTCCATTGGAAAGTTTGACATTTTTTAGCATAACATCACTCATAACGTTTTGTCATTTAATTCTGAATTTTTTTATTTACAGGGAATTAAAAATTCATCTCGGCCAAAAAATGGAATTAACTCATGAACATTTTCGTGCGATCATTTTTCACAACTTTCGACGTGGATTATCACGACAAGAGTGCATCGATGAACTAATATCTCTGTATTGCTATGAAGCACCATCCTATAGCACTGTGAAAGACTGTTACAACGAATTCAATCGTGGCCGACGCTCGCTCAAAGACGAATTCCGTGAAGGTCGTCCAAAAACAGCCGTTGTGCCAGAAAACATCGATGCCGTACGTGAACTGATAACGCAAGACCGTCATGTAACATACCTTCAGATAGAGGCATGCCTATGCATTTCTCCCACCGGCACACATTCGATATTGCATGAACACCTGGCGGTAAAAATTTTTTTTTTTCGTTGGATCCCGGCCAATTTGACAATCGCTCAAAAAAAGCTCGTGTGGATTGGTGTAAAGAAATGCTGAAAAAATACGATTGCGGTGCTTCAAAAGACGTTTATAAGGTCGTCACAGGTGACGAATCATGGATCTATGCGTATGAGCCCGAAACAAAACTGCAATCGACCGTGTGGGTCTTCCAAGGCGAGCCAAATCCAACGAAAAAAAAAACAAAAAAATAAAAAAAAAAACATTTTCGTTGATAAATATTCCTATTTTCATTATTAGGCCAGAAATATATATAGCAGCCCTTGTATAACCCCTTAAGTTGGGTTTCTTCGATTTCAATTTAATTAACGAGTTGGGAACTAAATGGATTCAATAAACATTACTTTTTAGCCAATTTGTAGAATTTATTTATTAAATCGAGCTGAAGACTTTTTTTTACAGCTAATGGCAACTACAACTGAATGGAAGCATAAAAATTGTTTGTTTTGAGTTTCGAAAACATCTATCTAAAAATTGATTCAAAAATAGTGTTAGAAAATAATATAATGGGATAAATGTAATAAATAAGTATATAAATTCTAATATTGAATTATTAAAAAAACTTTTACCCGCTGAAATTAAAATGAAATGTGAACTTCCGCCTCATAAAATCCGTCGGCGATTAAAGTTCAAATGAAATTTCATCAACATCATCAAATTGAAAAAGTTTATTGGCTTATAGGCGGATGAGGAAGGCAAGAGCACCCACACACATGCTCGTATATGCACATTCTATATGTGGTCGTAATTGTATGTGAGCGTGAACATGTGTTGGCACAAGCAAGCAAAGCTGAAAAGTTACGCCCGTAATTCGAGTGAGTGAAAATTTAATAAAAGCGAATCAAAAGTGAAATTATTGTCACAATCAAAAGCATAAGAAACCACTAAAACAGCAACAGCAACAACAACAGCAAGTTTAATGAAAGTTTTATGCCAAGCATCGCATTAAGCGTTTGCCGCACATATGAAATGAGCTCAAAATAATTACACAAAAGCAAAGCAAAGGAAACTGCTGCAATCGCCTACAAATTGAGTTAAGGTCTCAAACAAATTCGCGGATTTTCAATGTGCAATTGTGGCTGGTAAGTTTCGGTTTTGAGGCGAAATTAGCTGCAGGCGCAACTCGTGTCACATGCGCAGGCGCTCTGAATTCGCAATCACCGCTTCACTCAGTTTGTGGCAGCGGGTACTTTCACATAAAAAGGTACTAAGGAAATTATGCGGTGATATGGTGGCTCAGGCGGAGTAAATACGTACCCACAGGCAAATAATTTAAATAAGGCGCACACACACAAGAGCACATATTGTAGCAAAGGTTTCTTACACATGCCGTGGATCCACACACACACTCTCACACAAACATACATGCACCATGTGTTGAATAGAAAATATGGGCGCCCGAATTGTTATGCTGTCTGAAATTGGTACTAAGACGCAGACTGACGCTGATATCATCTTAATTACAAGAAATATTGTCTTTGTGTGCCAGCTTTGTTACATAAGAAAGAGCGTCTGGCAGTTTGCTGGTATGTAGCCTCTAAGAAGACGGCATAAAGCAGGTCTTGCTGGAAAAATTAGCGCTGCGTATTGTTATATAGCCTTACAGCTGGGTGAAAGCGGATAAGAGTTAAAAGTCCCATGGGTTAAACAGTTAGAACTGTTTCTCAGCGCTCAATTGCGGTATAAAGCAAATATGTATTGTTTACTTATAGTATAGTTCGAAAGCTTTCATATTTTTTAAAGTATTTCACACTTATTCTACTTTGAAGAGAATATTTAGCCCAGACTCTGTTCAAAATATTCTTTATTTAACAAATTATGCTTAAAAAAAACATAGACCCAAATAATACACCAACAAGAAAAACAGCTGCACTGTGCCTATTATACTCTTCACAGGTGCATTTTTTATATCTTAAACGGGTAAAAAAATATCCATATTCTGATTTTGATTATTTTACTTATTTGCTATATTGACTCAAACTGAACAATTCCTTCAGAGATTGTACCATTGTTTAATATAATAATGCATACAAAATTTCGTAAATATAACCTAACAAATATACAAGTTTTCCATATCAGGACTTGACTTTGGTCGTTCGGTTTGCATGGCAACTACATATATGCTATAATGGTGACACATTGACGGCTCCGGCTTCTTACACCCTCGTACAACCATATTTCTCTGAGTTTTCTGATGATTTCGTGCCTCTTAACTTTTCGATTGAACCTTCAATATGATAATATTATTCAGTTGGAGTGCAGTGCTCAGTTTTGCTAATTCCTTATATTTGCCTTAAAATCAACACACTTTATTAAGCTGATTTGAAAGATTTTCCCTCTGGGAATGCCTAGTGTTTATGTACTACGAGGACTATAATGCTAACGTGAGCCATTTTGTACAAAATAGAATGAATTCATATATTATATAGAGGGTTGAGTTTAATCATAATTACAAGCTGTTGGGGTAAAATAGTAATTATTACGATTGTATATTCATAATTATAAATTGTTTAGAAGGTAACTAAAATCTGTCACGCATATTCAGTAAATTGTATTGTAAAGGCAAGTCATAAGATACTGCCTTGCATACTATTGTGTCATGGCTTAAGGAAGCCATTAGGGTTAAGGATATTGCTGTTGGGTTGGCTTCTATGTAATTGATGGAGCTGAATGGTCTTAGAGTACAAACCTAAAACACCGCATCCTCAGTCTACTGTATAACGGAATAAAGCAACGCAAGCGTTCGACGAAATGTGACAAGGAGAACCCCACAAGTTGGAGTTCTCTCTCCTCTTCTATGGATCCCGGTCGTTGAAAGACTCAAATAATTTGGCTGATGGGTGATTGCATATGCAGACGATACCATATCATACACCATAGTCAAGCCAATTATGTTCCATGGAGTTTTTATATTGTGGAGGACTGTTGAAAAGATCACACTTGCAAAGAAATTTGAGTGCGATTAACGAGCGGCGCTTATCAGCATGTGTAGTGCACTGACGTCCACTTCGACCATAACACTTAACGCCATCTTGCACATATTGCCCGTAGACATCGTCGGAATGTGTATGGCTGCGAAAGGGGCTATAAGACTCAGACAATCTGGGTTCTTAAAAGAACAAGTATCTGAACACGCGGATTCGACTTGGTTTGGTGGAGAGGTTTACAGACAGGAGCTCTCTCTCGACTAGATAGATAATAGATCTGCTGCTCAGGAGAACAGCTTTATTCAGGAAGCTGACCATTCACTGTGATAGCAGAGCGCCGATACTAGTCTTGAACACATTTACAGTGCGTTCAGGGTTGGTTGAGGAGTTCTTAAACTCACTATCAATAGCGTGCGAGTAATAGCGGAATCGCAGGAAATTGTAAAGCTGACCAGCTAGCAAGAAAAGGCACCCTAGAACAGCTTTCGGTAGCTTCTTATGGTCTTCCAGATATCTAGGATATCGTAGAAGCTTGACCAGCGATGGGCCACCGTCGGTACATGCGCTGTCGCTAGAGCCTTTTCGTCCAAGATTCATCCCAAAATAACTAGTGATCTCTTTGTTCTCGGTAAGGCTAGCCTCTCCTTAGTTATGGGGCTTTTAACAGGCCAATGCCCTATTGGTGTCCGTGCTGTAAGGTTAGGAATCCTACCAGACGACATTTGGAGAAATTGTGAGAAAGATGAGGTTGAAACAACTCAACACTTCCTTCTTGACTGTCCCGCGTTTGGGAGGTCAAGACTTAAACACTTGACTGGCAGGAGTTGAAATTAAATACCAATCAGCCATCTAACATAACCTAACTATTAACTAAAGTATTTTTTTGGTTGAAATAATGCAAAGACTAATATTAATAATATTAAATCGGCTAACAGAAATGATGTTGAAATATTTTGTGCAGAATTTTTCCCACTGTGTTTCGAGCTAAAATTTGCATCGACCACGGACATTTGGGTTTGGAAAGCAAGCAGAACTTTCTCGGAGGTCGCATAGTTAATAATTCTCTTGGTCGTGCCCACTCTTTAGGTAGCCTAGGAACCTAAGGGGTAAGTGTTTCAAGATATGCAACATTTCTCTGTGCAATATTCTTCATGATAAAATGTTAGGAATGGAGGACCTGCGCTTATGGTCATAGTAGCTTGCCAATGTACCATACTCCAATATTGTCTACATTTTATATCTGATGGTTTTAAGTAGACAGTAGCACTTTAAAAAAATGGGTTCAATGTTGGCACCCTTTTAAAATTTTTCGCCATGTATTGCTTATGACACAGTAGTAACATTTTGATGATTACTAAAGAATTGAGTAGAAACTGTCAAATAGTAAATCATAATTCTTAATAAGAGACATTTAAGGGATCACCACTTACGTATTGAGTTTTTAATTTTTTGGCCAACTTTTCTCATTGCATCATTCAACTAAAGCGAAATGATCCAATCTCTTCTGCTTCTGCTCTGTAATACTCGTACGTATGTGAACGAAAATTGTAATAAGCAGTCATTATGCCACCTTGTGGCAGGCCATGTACCAAATTATTTATTAGATCAGCATTACCGTTACGTTCTCAGCTTGCCGCAGTCATGTTTCTGCAATTTTGATGCTAATTTGTCTGCGCAGCTCCGCCATCCGTTTTCGAGGCATACTGACGGGACACGTTCCACCAGCATTTGTTGACTGCAATTAATTGCACTAACACACATACACGCACACATACAAGCACGCAAGTAGGGATATACACGCACATAGGCACGTGATTGGCGCGCTACACTGGCACACGAACTGTAAATTATGTATGTACTCGTACATGTTGCAACGTCATGCAAATCAGTGTTGCTGGCAATTTGCTGCCACCGCAGTTGTTGCCACAAATAGATGCGCCGAGAAACGCGCGTCTGTGTGTTTAGCGAAAGGGTGCGGGAGGCGATGTTTGCGTATTTCAAATTGCAAAGGAATTCCAGCGTAACTATTTTGCGGCCGCAGCCAGCGACGTTGAGCAGATAAGCGATGCGAAATTAAATTGGCAACAGATGCCGTTACAGATTCAACCCCGCCACAATCGAGAGATTGAAGAATTGCAGGCTTTCGCAGTAATATTGCAGACGCTTTGAAAGAGAGCGGAAGTGAGGGGTTTTAATATAATGCACATATGTTTTGGAATTTTCATTAGGCCGTCCCGAATCATGTGCTGATGTTTTGTTGATTCGTAAGCAGAATGAGGCACTATTTGTTTGAATTCTTTGCCTGTGCTTGTTCCCGTGAAGGAACGTGCCTTATTAATTCATTGATAGATGTGTGGTGTTGGCAAAAAACATGGGTAGCGATGACAGGGACTTTGTTTTGAACCGACTAAGAAACTTGTTCATATTACCTTTAAACAGAATCCAACACTGCTGTAAAGAGGTCTCACAGTTTTATTTGTTGTTCGGAGTGAGAAACCGCTGCACCCATCACGTCGACACTTTTTTCATGCTCAATATTTCACGTGGGATATGACTCATTTTACCACGTTGTTGCTCGGTACACCTGGGTATTACTCATTAAAAGCGACGTGTACAGGGTTTTCCAATAAGAGTGATATGATTTCTTAAAAAAAAGGATACAACTAAGTTCTGAATATAATATCACTCAAATAGCCTCCACAACTTCTTTTGTAGGAACGCATTCGGTGAATCCAAATTTCGAGCACTTTTTCCGCTAAATCAAGTCGTATGTAATGAACAGCGCCTGCTGTAATGACTTGTAAAGATTGAAGAGAGTTTGGTTTATTACTAACGACCAATGACTTCAAATAATACCACAAGAAGTAGTACAATTATGTTAAATCACAACTTCTTGGAGGCCATTCAATTTCACAACTTCTTGAAACAATCGAATCTCCAAACGTTTCTTGCAATAATTCGATTGTTGCACGTGCTGTGTTGGGACCAGATGTTTTCAAGATTAACTTCTTCTAATGACGACCAAAAAGTTGGTTACCATCGATCTAAACCGCTCTACATTGAAAGTAACGGTGTCGCCAGCTTCATTTCAAAGGAATTACGAACCTATGATTCCACCCAAAATCCATACCAAACTGTCAATTTAGGTGAATGTTTGGTTGTTTGTGAATAATTTGTGGATATTCTTCGTATCAGAATCGACAGTTCGGATTCAGATGAAAGTGAGCCTCATCGGCGAAAGTAATTTTTTTCAAGTTGTTCCAAGACAAAATCAGCAAATTGACGACGTTTACGGTGATCCAGTGACCTCAGTTCTTGAATGATAACAAGGCCAAATTCTTTCTTAAAATTCGCCTGGCTGTGGTTTGAGACAGTCCTAATTCTTGGGAACATCTTCGAATCGACAAATTGCGGTCTTCAGCGACACTTGCCTAAACGGCGGCAATATTTCCACTACTTCGAGTAGTTCTTTGCCGTACAATATAGTCAATTTCAATCCACAGTCTTGAGCGCCATTTTACAAAACCTGTATCTTGCTGCTAGTTCAGGATTGAACTGACCCTGAATGGTTCTTCTGGCGTTTAGCAAAGCATTGATCAACTCGAGTATATTTCAAGAAAATATATTAATAATTTTGCTGTGTGCAATTAAAGCGCTTAACTAACAGCTATATCCAAAAACATCGAAATAAAATATTAGGGAGTGATAAAATAAAAACATGTCAACATTTTTTTCCTTCGAATTATCGAATTTCCGACAAAAGAACATGCGTTGAGCCTCAAATTTTTTCCTGCATTCCTTCTCATCTCGTATTTCAGTGTAATAATTATGTTTTATATGAAGTTAACTATGGTGTAGAGCATATCTTAGATGTACAAATAAATAAATGGAACACAAGTGAGCGCGATTCGAAAGAAACCAGGTCACTGTTTGTTCAGGTATTTCTGTTAAACTTTTGTAAGATTTGATAAGATTTAACTATTAGTATGATGTTGAAATATAAAATTATTAAATACTGTGGAATAGACTATAACTATTTTATTTTGCTTCTAATTTATTGTTAGAAACTAGATTGAAGCATCCGAAATAAGAGCATATTTACAAAAAAAAAAATCTTAAAGTTTTGTTGGAATCTACTAAATAAATAAATCACGAATTCGCCGAAGCAGTGCGACAAGGCTCTACATGCCATACATGCCTACAATCTCTTGGCGCGCTACTTACGCCTCCATATGTTCCCCATTAATTACTTTAGAAATTTCAAACACTTAATCAAAGTGCGTCTAATTAAGATTCAAGCACCTGACGTGCCGACGGGTTAGACAAATAAAATAATTTACAACCACCTTGCTGAAAAGTCACACAACCAACAGAAGTGAAAATTATGAATGCAGCCACGCAGTCGTCGATAAACGAGACTGCCGCGGTGAAGTGTTAACAACCCTATAGAAATTATTACAACTTGTGATGGCATTACGAAGACTCATTCGCCTCATGACATCAATGTTTAATTCACGTCAAAAACAGTAACGAAGCGACGCTTCGTTTTCCATTTCAGACTATTACCAATAGAAATATAGTTAATAGACGGGTTTATTCCGCCATTTCTTTGCTCGCTATCTTTAAGAGTTGTGCTCTTGTGTAAAATTGTATGATCAAAATCAGCAACAGAAGCAGTGAAGATCAAAGACATTATCCGGGTCTTTTGCTAAAGTAAATTATTTGTTTTATTCGGTTCTATAAAGTTCTGTTTTAGATATTAGAACTGTACTTCTATTATGAAATGCTCACGTAATAATAATTTACTGGATTACATGCTAGCGCCATGTTGCTACGCTAATGGTATCAGTCTCTTTAAGTGTTGGTTATAGTTTGTTCGTTTCGCTACTCTCTAACGCGCGACGAATCGAAAAGGCTAAAACTTTTGCGAAAGAATGCAAACGATGAAAAAGCTATCTACATAAGACCGACATCAAAGTAGTTATGAAAATAGCCGTCCATAGGTTATACATGGGCAACGTGCTATTATAAGGTCCCATCCTAGGTTCGCGTAAATTTAATTGAACCACATATTTTATATGATGGTTTGATTTGGAATACTCTTTGGTCGATGCGGAGTACATTTTACATGCGTGCCTGGAACACTCGTGAGTTTTGGGGCTGTCTGTCAGCATGTCTGTGTGTATCGCTAGTACTGCACCTCCATTTGTGGGCAACAAGTTGCTGGTAAATAATGAGAACAGCTGTGCGCGTTTTGTTTTAATGCAAATTTCCATTTTGTCACAATTTCAAGTTGTTCAGCATTAACTCTTAATAACGGCTGTAATTTGCCATTACTTATTTATACCACAATTAATTCAAACGGAACGGTATTCATTATTCGCTGGAAAATGCTTCATTATTTATATGTGCCATATTTTCGCGTAATTAAATGCGCATTCATTTCGGTTGTCGGCAACTGTCACTTTGCATGTAAGTTAATCAATTTTAAAGCTTTAAAATTTAAATTTAAATCATAATTAATATTACTTCTGTATATCTGAAATAATGAAGTATTCATTAGAGCAAATAATTACCAATTTACCATTTGCAGGAATATGTGACACAATATCCAGCTTTAATTTCACAGTCCAACGTTTATTATAATGAAAATTACATTTTACAA
The DNA here is from genome assembly GCF_023373825.1 of Bactrocera dorsalis. Classification (NCBI taxonomy): domain Eukaryota; kingdom Metazoa; phylum Arthropoda; class Insecta; order Diptera; family Tephritidae; genus Bactrocera; species Bactrocera dorsalis. The sequence goes on along the minus strand of NC_064304.1, from coordinate 46,963,304 downwards.
TTATCAATGGATTACAGAACAATAAACAGTGATTGCACTTATTGGGTCGATGAGAACAGTGGAAAATATGAAGGAGGTGTTTTGATGAAATTGATATATTTTATATTGTGCCTGTACGACTAAGGTCCAAACCATTTTCAGTATTCAATATTAAGGTGCAATAGGTTTGTAATGTAGTTTGAAAGATCCTTTATAATTCCAGTTCAAAAGGAAAATCTACAATCTCGGAAAAGTGTCAGGATTAAATGTAATATTGTATATGTTAACGTATACAGCAACATTTGTCAATCAAGAGCTGATTTACCTGAACTTGCTGTAAGCTATCTGCCGCATTGCGGAATTTGAAAACAGATAAGACGATTATTATATCAATAGTGGATTTCAAAATGTTGCGTTGCCACAGTAATAGAGTAGATTTTCATAATTTTTGAATTTATAAGTTAGAAAAGACAAATTAATCTAATAATCTTATAAGGAAAAATTAATCTGATAGTTTTTCATACAATAATATTTGACGGCCTTAGAGTACTAAAAATCTGTTAAAGTCTCATGACATTTTATTCGACGCATCTCAAGTTATTGGCCTCACAGTGCTACCTTTGCTATTTCTGTTTATAATGATGGAAACGTGAAGCTAATGTTTTGATAAAGCATGAATAGTATGAAAACTGTTGATGTTCATTGCAGAAGCATCATTAGACGTGTGCATACTGTCAGGTACCGATTTGCGGAACTTCGTCGTAAGCGTATCAGCATTAAAAAGTTGCTAGAGAAGATAAAAACCATAATTTTATTCAAAATAACGTTCTTTCCGTTGCACATTAGGTCAAATGAGCGTTTTTTCTGTGCAAAATTAATAACGATTACAAATATATGCTATTCAAACCAAAACCTGTAAGGATTTCAGAAGCAGGAGTAACTGTATTATAAAAAGTGGAAATTAACCCTCTAACGACCAAAATTTAAAATTACTCCTTTTGCAGCCATTAATGAAAACAATAAATTGTTTCATTTATTAATTTTATTTGTACTGAAACAATTAGTTAATCACATAAATCTAATTCATTATGTAAATTTAAATTAAAAAGTTCCTCCTCAGTTTCATTAATTTCATCATCTTGGTTGTTAAGTTGAAAATCTTCTATGGGTTCGCTGCAACATAATAGTTCAATAACTTCAGGAGGAAGTGTGATACGTTTCCTCTTTTGAATGCGTTTACTTAAAAAAAAATATGGAAATTAATGGATCTGATGTATCGATAGCCCTATTAAATATGTCTAATAGGTTATTGGTGCGGTTGTTTCTACGAGCGTGATGTAATCTATCGGCTTTGTATATTTGATGTCGCGATTCATCAGCTTGTTCTCCAAAAAACCCCATGGGAAGTGCAGTATTTTCTATTATTTCTCTTGAATGTATTAGTACTTTATGGACTGTAGAAGTCATTGGCAGCCAGGGATATAGCTCCTGAAAACGTTTTGCTGTTTGAAAGCAATATATTTCAAATTTGCTTGCATTGATTTCAAACTCGCAGGATAGACAAATCAAAATTATTTTGAAACGAAATACAAGGTCTTCGTCAACATCAGTTATTTTAGAAAAAAATAGTGTGTTCAGTAAAAGCTCGACGAGCAGTGTTCCCGTCATTTGTGGAACCGGAGCCTCCTACTCTGGGCATATCTACGCGAAGTCCAAGCTTTTTCCAATAATCGTTTTGAATGTCTACTTTTCTTTTTAAGACAGGTAACTTATCTTCTCCTCGTATCTGCCACTTTTGTATTTTGCATTTATAGCCTAAATGTAAAAGAAATTCCAAAAATCTAATCCAACAATGAAGGGGGCTAATTCCAAATTTTAAGGTTTCCTCTTTTGCATGAAATACTTCACTTTTGTAATTACACGTGTTCATAAAGTCCTTAGGTGTAGCACCACAAATGGAACAAGCCTGGTTTGATCTAGTCCCAGTTATAATGTTTAAAACTTTTCCATCAATGAGTGTTAAAAATAATTTAAAGGACACTTCCACAGATTTTCCATCACCAATTGATATTGTTAGGGTTTTCAAGGCATTAATCTCATTTTTTAATTCCAGGTGCTCCTTTAAAACCACTTCTTTTGTCTCTTTTATGTACTCCAGTTTAATGGGACGGCAAAATCTTACAGACTGCGGTGTGCGGTTGTTCCAAATTGGTTTACCCGATGAGAGCAGTAACCTTAAGGGAATGACTGTTGTAGCCAATAGAGAGCTATCGCTGCTATTTGACGAACCTGGCTCATTAAATGTTTGCTTAAATTGAGCTTGACCAGTGCTACTATCAAATCCGTAGCTTAATATCAATTCAGAGCTTACAAAATTTGTCTTTTCCGCTTCCATTACAGCTTGAAACACTTCTCTTTGCATATCAACAATTTTTTCAGCCGTATGTTGTAAAATATTTCGCAACGGAACTTTGGCTAGGGTCTCACTTGCTTCTATACCCTCAGGTCGACATTTTGCGGCTGTAATTTTGCTATAATGAGGATATATGTCGCTGTTCTTTTTTTTGCTTCCATCGCGTATTGCATTATACTGCTCTTTTGAAAAATTATGCTCAAGAAGGAAAGCTAAAGCCTCATCCGCTGAATAAGGAATTGGCTTTGGGCCTTAAACCGCTCAGCAACTATAATATTACAGCACGATAAAGTATATTCCTGTTAGTTTAATGACAAATGTAATTTAACTGACTATATTTATTTTTAGGCTTTGTGGTAAAGAATAAATTTTTGTGTGCAGGCAAAAAAAGGAAACAAATTAATGGAATTCGCTTTTCCTAATATTATTTAAATCTGAATTGCTGCTTTATAAAAATGCCTGTCATTGCTATGTTGGAATTCAAAACCACAAAAAAAATTATATGAATTTATTATAGTATCGATTTGATTTCAAAATTCCTTTGCGAACTCCACAATTTATTTTGCTTTTAAAATTTAAATCGAATTCATCAAAAAATATTTATTTTTGCGTAAATTAAATTAATAAGTTCACGAAGCAAACTTTACTGTCAATTGTGAACCAGATTTTCTATTCAACTTCAATAAATAAATAATATTTTTGTAATTGATATGTGCAAATTCTCTTAGGCAAAAAGAAAGGAAATTACTGAATTTTACAGCAGTTAAAGGCATTTTTTCTCCTTTCGGCACATTTCATCAATCAATAAATGAAATTATTTCAGAAATTTCGCATACAGGCAAATACTTTAAGAATAAGAAGATAGAAGAAAGAAGATTAAAGAAAAGGGTGATCGAGAGGAAGAAGAGATTTTATATATATTCAACGGCTTGCCTGTTGGTATGAAAAAGTGGTGTTCCAGATCGAATATTTATAAAATATCTTAAAAAAAAACCGATTCTATTTATAATTCACCTAATTAAGGCCCTTCGTTTGCGATATTTATTCATCTTAGATATTTATTTATAATAAATAAAAGTAAGAAAAGCAGTCCATCTCAGAAACTAAATGAGACCTGGCAATTCCCTATACAATCGTTATATGTCTTAGAATATTTCACATATTTCAGAAAAAGAAAATGTAAAAGGAACCAAACTTCGTTCTTATGGCCGATTAATGATTAGTTTTGCTTGTATTCCATCCAATTTTTTGCTACATCGACTCGCCATGCTTTCTAGAGGATACACCGCTATTTTATTTTCAGAATGGTTTATACAAAGTAAAGACTTTCTTTCTAATAACTTGTTTTATTTGATAAATAAAGATTAATTTTGCATCCCTACACACATATGTCAAAAGAAGGAACAGTTATTAATTTCAGCAAATAATAATTAAATGTTACGTATACGCAATGCCATTTTCCACAGCATAAGTACTTTCATTAGTTCAAATTTGCGGTTATTTGAAATATACTAATATTTTAGCGGAATGGTCTATTAATTGTCGTATATTTCTCTACATTTTAAGTGCAAAAACGAGTCGAAAATCGTTTGTGAATAATTTGCTTTAGCTTCCTTCCTTAACATTTTTCTTATGCGTGCAGCGGAGCACTCAACTGGAACTTCCACTTCAACTAGCAATCAATACAACTAATTGAAAATCAAGGTATTTTTCGTTTGAAATCAAAGTTGTGCAGTTTGTTTTCAATTTCGCATCCGCCAGTCCGCAAGTCTAGTTGGTTCTGTGCGTACTATAACTCTACTAGGAGAGTGTATACAATTTAATTTCCTTTGCTTGCAGCTATTTTGAATACATTAATTAAATGCAAGTGCCAGTTTGTAAAACTTGCTCCAACTGACTGACAAAAGTCGTGCAAAAACTTCCGAATTTTCGAAAAAGCGCATTCAAAGCGCAAAGTAAGGCGCAAATAGTGACTCTGGAAATGGCGCGCAAACAACCAACCGTCCGCTCTTCTATACACTACTGGCAGATGGAGTAAATTATTGACAGCGACCTCCGTGCGATGGAAGCGCTGAGCGGCAGTACGGCGGTGCGACAGTCCGCCGTCAATCCCATTAGCGCGTACTGTTTTGCTTTCCCGGCTGCGCTGTGCTCTGCGCATATTGCTAAAAACTCAAAAACTCACTTATAGACGAAGTTTTAATTACATTTAGCATTGCATTTTAACAAAGAGCAGCAGAATTGCTCTCAAAGCGAAACGCACTGATGACGAAATTTATAGATTGTTTATTTCGTTTTTATTAGCGCCGTATTTATTTTAACATTTAGCGCCAGCATTGAATTGAAATTAATTCAAGCTTCGTATTAAATTTTAATGGCAAAATAACTGAAACTTAGTTTGTTTTTATTGCAGTGGTTATTTAGCATTCATGGCGAAGCACAGGTAAACGGATTTTACAATTTAATCAAGTTTAGTTGGTTATATACTCATAAGGCCACGCATTAAAAATTTAAGCGGTAATAAATTGTAGTTTAATTAGATCGCAATCAAATTTATAATAATTAAATTAAGATATGACATGATTGGTTGCGCATTATTTCAATATTTAAAAAGTGTGAGTTTTCAAACATACAGGGGGTGGGCAATTAGCGATCCGGAACATAAAAAGCCATGCATTCCATGTTACCCTTCACAAATAAAAAAGTTTTATATACGAGAACTTCATTTCATCATTCATTTTGGATGGCAGTTATATACTATAGTCGTCCGATCCAACATGTATATATATTTTAGAGAATCTCCATTATTTCCTTTTGGGTGTTACAAACTTCGGGCTGTTCCAGGTACAAAATAACGCGATTTTGACCCTTTAGTCCGAGAAGAAGAGGCTTTTTATTTTAGACTATATTAAAAATATTTTTGAGAATAAATATTTTTCTATATTCACCGTTTGACTCATAATTTAGCTAAACAGTACGTAAGCTTTTAGTATAAAATTAATTTATCAATATTTTTTGGGAGTTGAAATAGACCTTAAGTTCTTAAAACTTTACCAAATTAAAAGTTTTGGAAATCGAAAATGAAATTTTGTACTTTCTCTTTGTGATAAGACTGGTGCCAGGCCACAAGGGAATCGCAGGCAATTATAAAGCTGATGAGCTAGGAAGGAAAGGTACCTTAAAACTGCTATCAGTAGAAAAACTTGGGAGCGCATACCTTCAGACATCCCACCAAGCTGACGGGAATGGAAATTAAACGCCTGTACAAACTTCGAAAAAAGAGGCTCTTCTCTTCTATGGATTCATTAAAGTAGTACATAACCTTAACTAACCCGCATCGGTTAAGGAATAAGGAAGGATTAGTTTATGGTACACTATGTATGGTTTTTGTTTACATTGCCTAGGTGCACAAGGTCAGTTGTGTAACTTTCGTATCCTAATTCCCTAAAAAAATTGTTTTAGTAATCGTTAGAGAGAACCCGAAATACTCTCAATAAGTCACAGTTGAGTATGAATTAGTTTCCAAGAAATTCTTTTAGGTAAGTGGTGGTAATAAGATTATAGCAAATATCTTTAAGGTACATATAGTAGGAGATGGGTTAGTTGTAAAATTATAATACGGAAAAGCTTGCAAACGATTGGTTTTTCTTGTAGTTTCATATACACAAAAGGTGTAATATAATATGTATTTTCATGGGGTATGTTCGAACAAAACATAGTAAGTATATCGATCCACCAAAAAGATCTAAATTGCCAACTGCTTTTATATCACGACATCGATTATTATACCCTGAACAGGGTATATTAAGTTTGCCACGAAGTTTGTAACACCCAGAAGAAAGCGTCGGAGACCCTATAAGGTATTTATATAAATGATCAGTATGTTGAGCTGAGTCGATTTAGCCATGTCCGTCTGTCTGTCTGTATATATACGAACTGGTCCCTAGGTTTTTATGATATCGTTTTGAAATTTTGCAAACGTCATTTCCTCTTCAAGAAACTGCTCATTTGTCGGAACTGCCGATATCAGACCACTATAACATATAGCTGCCATACAAACTGAACGATCGGAATCTAGTGCTGGTATGGAAAACTATTGCATTTGACAAGATATATTCACGAAATTTGGAATAGATTATTTTCTCAGGCAACAATGTAATCTCCAAAAAAATTGTTCAGATCGGATTACTATAGCATATAGCTTCCACACAAAATGAACACATAGTTACTAAAAGAAATGCACCTGTGAAGGGTATATTAGCTTCGGTAAAGCCGAAGTTAACGTTTTTCAAGTTTTCGTTATGGTTTTAAATGAACAGATATTTGTCAGCCTCTTTATATTCTCCGAAGTTCCTTTTTAAAATTAATATCTAAATATTTGTAGTCTTAAGATTTTTCGAGTGCTGCATCTCTTAGGGGAGACGAATCACGGTTGGTACGTTTGAGTTGTGAAATAGTTACTTTAATGATATTAACCGTCATCTGTTCAGAACGCAAAAGTCAGTGGTGAGAAAATATTATTAATGCATACTAGACTTTAGACATGGATCCATAGACATAAGTCTACAGACAAAGCTTCATAGACACTGCTTTCATTTAGTTTGAGGGCGAATAATTTACTTAACAATCTCATTTCGCACGAAAATTCCATAAATTCCATTCTACTAATTCGTTCATTCTTTAGAATAACATTATCAAACAACACAACCACTTAGATAACTACCATATACATATAGTATTAACTTATTCAAGGTTGTAGTATTCACTACAAGCATACCCTAAAATATACATACGTACATATGCGGTCCATTATGTTTACAAAAGTCTCATTAGCTCTATATTGCTCACCCTGTTTTATTCCTGTTATTATTAACGGTTAAATGGTCTGTAAGTCGGTCGGTCTGTCGGTCACTCACCTTCACAAGCGCTATGGCCTTCACTAGCAAGCCATAAAATTCACTTTCAACGCGATTATCTCGCACGATTATGGCGCCACGCACATTTCATCGTCACTGCATCCTCTTCGTAATTCAGCAATTTTAAACTAATTCCGTTTCCATTTCCGTCACAACCGGCAAAGCCTCCACGATGGTCGTGGTCGCCACCGTCACCGAATCTCACGGAATATATGTTGTCGTCAATGATGCAGCATCCGCACTGGACATGCAGCAAACCAACGCCGAAGCGGTGCGTTTTGGTCAAATCGCAGACACTTGTTCCAGTTCGGCCGACGAGCGTGCTGAATTCATCATAACCACGTTTTTCGCCGCATAATCGGTTACGAAACGATCGCTGTTGCGCGGATGTATATTGCCAACCTCCTGCCGGCAACACCATGGATTTCGCGTGGTGAGTATGCGCTTGAAGGCGTCACGAAATTCTTTGTTGAATATTGAGTAAATGATAGGATTGAAGGCCGAGTTGGAGTAACCCAGCCACGAGAGTATTTTAAAGGTCTGTCCCCCAATGCAGGTCTTACAAAAGGCGGCGACAATATTGACACAAAAGAATGGCACCCAACAGATTAGGAAGACGCCCATGATGACACCGACCGTCACGGCGGCCTTGTGATCAGAGACATGATAGGGCGAACTGTGGTGCAGATTGCGCACTTTGAACTTTTTCGGTTGGTTTTTGTTGCGTCGTATACTCTTATAGCGTTGCTTCTCGGCCACCTCGCCGGGTCGCGTCACCGCCTTGATGGACTTTACATGCTTCTGCGCGTAGCAGTAGAGTCTGAAAAAGGTAATAGAAAATCCAGTTAATGAGTGATGTTTTTTTCAAATTCATTAAAGAATATTGATGGCTTAAATACGTATGTAAACATACATATTTAAGTGTGTAATATGACCAAAACTTTTCATGAATTTATTTCGCTCTGTAAAGAAGTAATGTTCGATGGCCATATCTTCGGCAGTTGTGAATTATAAAGAATATAGGTAAGCATATGCACATGCATGTATGCGTGTGTAAATATGTGTTTATTGTTTTCCTACGATTTTATCCATGTTTTATTACATACATATATCTTGCGTTAATGATAAAAGCAACAGTTGAAAAGTAGTTTACTGAATAAAAGAGCTTAGAATACCATGAACTCAATAAACGACAGAAACATTAGTAGAATCCGTGAAATGATTCACAATGTGCTAATAATAACGATCTATTCGAAAGTTTTAGTCAAACTGAAACAAACGAATATTCCATAAACAACAACTAATTGATGATTCCAAAGAGTGTGCGAAGTTGTCTGGTCGTAATAAATACGAATTTCAGCGCCACCATTTATCTCTGGAATCCAATTGACAATCATCCGAGTGCACCGCATTGGATGACTCTAACCCGAAGTGTGAAATATTTAGCTTCTAGCGGCTTATTGTTCGTTTTCTAGGTTAAGCTAAGTTAAGCTAAGAGCTCAAGCCTATCTAAAATTCCTCTATAAGTGAAAATAAAACAATCAACAAAGTGGGTCTATCAAAAATTCGTTGATTAGGCGTTTCAGCGTCAGTTTTTGACTACGAAGCTAAAACTGCCGCTATGTTTCAACCTCCATCTTGCAAAAGCTATTGGAGGAAAAAGTGCTTGGGTGTTTCCACCTTTCCCTCCTCCTTACATACAACTTACCTTTTAATGTGAGTGGGGCAAGGGTGCTCCTCTGCCTTGCAGTTACCATCGATTCTCTCTATTTCTAGTGGAAAGGAATAAATTTAACTACAACGAAGATGTAATCGCCGGGTCTGAGGCCTGGTTTAAGGTAAAATGCAAGAGAAATTAATTGCTCTGTTGTGGACTGAACTCTACCTGGTAATGCCGATTGCTGCAGCAAAACCACACCAACTTCTATTACTTCATTTCCCTACAGGGTCGTAAGTACTTAGGCTTGTGTGTATTCCACGGAGGCGTTGAGTTGGCTGCCGGACCAATAAGCTCTCAGCCATGCACTTACAATGGTGTATTTGTTTTAGTGCGCAAATAGACGGGCGGCGTGCAAAGGAAATTGCAAATTCTTGCCACCGAAGAGTGGACGTGCCGGCGCGTTCATTCAGGCTACAACCACACCTTTCTCTTGCCAAATTCAAGCACGTCTCACCTTGCGATAGGCAATTTGGGCATATTTTACTGCGAAATCCGAATGTTGCCTTTTTCAAATTTTCCTATGCTTCTTGGGAATACTGGAAGATCAAACCGCTATATCGCCATGCCTCAATTCCGCGAAAAAATGGTGCATTTGTAAGTGGAAGAAAGTCGGAAAAGCTTTCATTGGAGAAGTACGTGCAAGTGTGCTTTGCAATTGCATACGAATCTGCAATTAAAGCATTCGCGTTGTAGCATTGCGGTGTAAGTTGCACCGTGAGGTGTGGCAAAATCCTCTTTGTCTTGTTAGTGCATGGCATTAGGCAATTTGCAAAAACCCCTAGAAGCAGGTGTGTGTGTTCAAACACTAAAGTAATAAAGGCTTTCGCTGCCACTGCACATGCATCCGAAGAGCTCTCACGCACACATACACAAGTGATTGCGTCAACGTTTTCAGAGAGTGAAAGTGAGGCAGGTGCGGTAATGACAAAAATGGTTGCACCGTTTCATCGCGTAATGGCTTTATGCTCATCGGCGAGTAAATTAGAAAATAAATAAATAATGACTCTTTCCCACTTCTTCTAGACTTTGTAATTTTGGCAGAGAAACAAAGTAAAATGGGTCTCAAGTGCAAATTGAAAAATACTGCGGACTACTGCAGGATAAGTGGAACGTTAAAAATATTAAATTGAGAACGTTTGGAATTTACTCGAAAGAATTAAGAATATGAAATTTGCAATTATTCCAGAAAAGTTCAGTGAGCAAATTCGGCTGTACATAAACTCTTATATTGGCTTTAAAATTGAGTGGTTCTATCACTACTGTGTATTTTGAAGTATGGCCTTACGTGTGCACAATTTCAGATCGATATCTCAAAAGCTGAAGGACTTGTTTGCGTATGTACGGACAGACGGACAGATACACATGGCTAAAGCGGCTAGTTTGTCGTGCTGATAATTTATATTATATATATATTGGGTTGTCAAAAGAGTCTTCGAAAAATATTTCTAAGATTGAACATTGTAGGTAGATATATTTTTCCATAAAAACTAACTGTTACGAGCCTGACAAAATATTTTACTGTTAAATACGGTAGATTAATTGATTTCAGGTCTTTATTAAGTATTTATTAGATTTCTTTTTTATAACATTCTTCATCCTCGAATTACAGAAAGGAACCGGGAATATAATTATTTGCACTGAAGACATTTCCAGGGACTTTTTAGTACTAATACGATACATATTTGGTTCTGAAGCTGCCTCAAGCGCATTAAGAGTTTATTCCTTTGATAGGAATTAAATGTAGGTAGACTTTATAATGTCTTCTCTGAACCACCCTGTTCTCTTGATGAAGTTCAGAAATTCAAAAATTTTTATTTGTGCGATTTCCGTGGCATTGTCAAGAAGCCCTCGACCGGTAGTATCGTATTACTATTCTTATTATATTCTACATAAAGCTTTGTGTTTTCATAGAAGATGATGTATAGTCCCTCCTTTTCTAAATAGTTATTGTATTTTCAGTCTGATGGCACGTCTGCCAATTAAACAGTGATCTTTTAGCACTCCTACGAGAGTTTTCATCTAATTCTTCTTCTTCTTCTTAATTGGCGTAGACACCTCTTACGCGATTATAGCCGAGTTAACAACCGCGCGCCAGTCGTTTCTTCTTTTCGCTACGTGGCGCCAATTGGGTATTCCAAGCGAAGCCAGGTGGGGTGGAGATCTTTCTTTTCCTCTGCTTCCCCCGGCGGGTACTGCGTCGAATACTTTCAGAGCTGGAGGGTTTTCATCCATCCGGACAACATGACCTAGCCAGCGTAGCCGCTGTCTTTTAATTCACTGAACTATGTCAATGTCGTCGCATATCTCGTACAGCTCATTGTTCCATCGAATGCGATATTCGCCGTGGCCAACACGGAAAGACCATAAATCTTTCGCAGAACTTTTTTCTCGAAAACTCCTAACGTCGACTCATCGGTTGTTGTCATCGTCCAAGCCTCTGCACCATATAGCAGGACGGGAATTATGAGTGACTTATAGAGTTTGGCTTTTGTTCGTAGAGAGAGGACTTTACTTTTCAATTGCCTACTCAGTCCGAAGTAGCACCTGTTGGCAAGAGTTATCCAGCGTTGGATTTCTAAGCTGACGTTGTTAGTGGTGTTTACGCTGGTTCCAAGATAGACGAAATTATCTACAACTTCAAAGTTATGACTGTCAACAGTGACGTGAGTGCCAAGTCGCGAATGCGACGACTGTTTGTTTGATGACAGGAGATATTTCGTCTTGCCCTCGTTCACTGCCAGACCCATTTGTTTTGCTTCCTTATTCAGTCTGGAGAAAGCAGAACTAACGGCGCGGGTGTTGAGACCGATGATATCAATATCATCGGCATACGCCAGCAGCTGTACACTCTTATAAAAGATTGTACCTGCTCGATTAAGTTCTTAAGCAGCAGATTGAAGAAATCGCACGATAGGGAGTCGCCTTGTCTGGAGGATGGAGTCATGTGTAGAAGTTCACGCAAGTGAGGAAAGTTCTCTGATCGCCATTCACTTGGGAGTGGCCAGAAACGATTCTTTTACATATGACTCAAGCAGCTCACGACTTCCGGTCTTTGACCAAGTATCCTCTGGGTAGCCTAAGAACATCCGTTTGAAGGCGAGCTAAAGTGAGAAGGCGAAATATCCCCTGCATAGGGTTGTGCGCTGGGTTTGGGACCCGCCACGTAAAGAAACAACCCCAGCGAATAGTAACAACCAGCCTCGGATGAGAGATCCCCCTTTTGATGACGACCAAGTTTAAAGGTAGACTTTATTTATTTACACTGTCTCAGTCGACTTCACCTTATCCCACACTTTTCTGGAAGGGAAGACAATATTGTGGACGAATTAAAGTTAAATTCTATGGAAAGTTGAAAATCCATGATATAAAGTAGAAATCGGAACTTAATAAATATCTAATGCCATGTCAGTATCTAAGAATGCCACTTATTGCAGAAGGCTAATACGAAGGATTCCAACCTATTTTATAAACGAAAAAATTTAATAATTTTTATGCCTTTAATAGAAAGTTAATTTAAATTGATTAAAACTCGTATAATTTTTTTGTAAATTTTCACACAACGGGTGTCGCAAAAAAGTTCATTGGGAATTTGAAACAAAACTTTTTTCTGCTCTTATTGAGAGGCCCACAGACGAAGCGCTATTAAATTAAAAATATGCGTGAATTTGCCACCGGCTCACCGGCTTCGCTTTTTATGAAATTCAAGGTAAAGCCCTAAATGCAATTCATCTGATGAACACAAAAAGTCTCAAATGGCAGATGGTAACAAAAAAATGCACAAAGGAATTTTTTCAAACTTTTGCCATAAAAAATTATGAAAAATGCACATTTGGTAACCACAGCAAACTGGCAACAAAGTTCCAAACCAACAAACTATTCACATGCAGCAGCGGGAAGCGCCAACAGCAAATAACGGTGAGGCCAAGCTGCAGAGCGACAAAAAATTGCGTGAATACAGCAATGTTTACTAAACTCCCAGTCATATGAAATCAATTTTATGGACAAATGTTGCAAAATATTTGACGCGGCGATCAGTAGATTGGGAAATAAACGGAAAAAGTGCAAATATATAAAGTTAGCCAACATATTTAGTGGAAAGGTGAATCGGAAACTATTCAAAACTTCATAAAATGTGGCGAAACAAAAAAGTTACCGACATATTGTTTCAATAAATATGAAAATTTAAATATTTCTAGGCGAAAAGGTGTTAAAGCATGCAGAATATGTGGCAGTTGCAAGTGCAAACAAGAACTTTTCACGCTTGAATGCAGTGTTATGTACTCATAGAATTAAATAAAAACAAACAAAATTTCGCTCACAGTGCGCAAGCGAAATAATAAAAAACCTTAATGGCGCATTAAAGGAAATGAGTGCATAAAAAGTGCGGAAGTTGGCGCCGGTCGACGAGAAAGAAATCACGGAGGAGGCACAGTGCGCCACACATAATAAAAAAGCAACAAATATAATAAGAATACAAAAAAAAAAATGGAAAAAGAGCAACCAAAGTAGTTTTGTTTACTACTCATTTATTGCGAAGCACTACGATTTCTCTACGGATGGGCGACCCTTGGCGAATATTGCATTCGCTCCCACATAAAATAAAAATATAGATGTGTGTCGTTATTGTTTATTTTATATGTAATGCGTGCGGAGCCTCAAGACAAAGCAGAAAGCACTAAAAAGCTTATACAGGTATCCCTCGAATAGCACGGTACTTGAGTTGCACGAAATCACGAAATAGCACGGTTAAAAATTGCGACAACCCTCGAATAACACGGGGTTCGAATTACACGAAGCCGCGAAAATTCCTTTTAAAAATTGAAATTTAAGGATCCTCTACCTCTTCAAGGAAAAACAAATCAATCTTTGGAGAGTGACAGTGGTTGAACATATGTAATTTAAAAATTATTGCGTTTATAAAGTTTTACCTTTTAAATTTCAAATAACACGATTTCGAATAACACGGAAACCAATTAACCGTGTTATTCGAGGGATACCTGTACTACTATTTATTGCACGCTGCAACATGTGTTTCCCGTATAGTGTGTGCCGTAAATGGGCGCACATGTCGTATGAGTAACGAGTGCCTTGCCATATGCTGAGAAATAGTGCCTGCGAACATACTGCGGCACTTAGGGTATTCAACTTAATTTAGGCGTACGCACACCTATTTGGGCATGTAGCAAGATGATGTATAATAATCGGCATGTCATTACAAAAAACAACAGTAATAACGAAGCGAGCAAGCACAAGAGTATATAAATATTCACAGCGTATTTAGGCTTAGCCTAAACTGGCGGTTATAAAAACCTATATACATATACATACATATTTGTATGCATTGTGTTGAAAGCTCCTTTTATGCTATGCCTTTGATTCTTAAAGAATTCTAAACAATGCTTAGACACTAGGACAACTATGTAAGCAAATATATACTTCCTAGAGGTTAAAATAGTGAGTTAAATGTGTTTTTCGGGATTTCGGAATATTCTCAGTATAATCTGGAGACGGTGTTATTGAAGAAGCGAATATTTGCTCAGTTCTCTATTTAGCAATATTTTTATAGTTTTATACTCACTGCTTATGTTATGTTTTTTGAAAGCAACTGTTCTACAAAAACCTCTGCTGAAGGTCGAATTTGGAACAAGATCAAAATAAAAGAGTAGTCATGTGGTTCTCCAAATGAAGTTAAACGCATAAAAGTGAACGTTAGGCCCAGGAATGTACCTTTATTATAGAGATAAAAATGATTAAGAATGCAACTGACGATCGCAAGTTTTCTTCAATAAATGGAAAGAGCAAACCAAACAGTGACTTTTTGAGGATATAACGGCGTCTAAATAAAACTTATGGATTACCAACGCTTCAAATGCGAAAATTTCGCTTAATAAAATGGGGTCGGTGGCCATCTCATTTCTGGCCCATCTCCCGAACGCTCGCGCTTTATGATCAAACGTCTTTAATTCTGGCACAACTTAGATGATGAAAGACCGAAAATGAATACTTTCCAGCGCGAGATGGCGGATGGAGTCATTCGGGTTTCCTTCGATACTCTACTCCACAATAACAATTCCGCCATCTGTATGCACTCTATGACGTTTTTAAGAATATGTGTTATACACTAGAGTAAACATAGTGCCAAACCGATTCGTTGTTTGCTGAAATTACTGACTGTGCTGGGCGACAATGTCGACCGAATATTAGTGTTATTATTTTGGTAATAAACTGACAGGAGTTGCAAGCGTTGTTCCAGAATAACTCACTATTAAATGGCAAACCAAGCTTAGTCAGCTGTCTAAAAGACCAAGTGCAACATACTCGTAAGTGTTGCCTCACTGAAAACCAAATTGCTAAAAAACCACCCTTTAGTTGGTTAATACAGTGGGTAAGTTATCAAAAAAATCGCAACTTTTAATTCATTCCATTGAGTGACATTTTAAATAATAATCGAGTTTTGTTTTTCAAGAAAAATATAGACTATGAAATTTTAATGTAAATGTCTCAACGTCAACAAGTTAGCATTTTACTTATGTGATTCAATTTCGACTACAACCGAATACAGCTATTTTTTCTACTTTTCGCGAACAAAGTAGTTTTAAGAGAAAAGTAAAAAATGAAAAATACTCGCTGTTCTCTCTAAACGAGAGGGTGCTCTTTTCGTATCGTGGGTAGTAAATACGTGTTTGGAACTTTACTTTTTCATTTCCCTCCGGATTTAAGCCTTCAAGCATTCCAATTCTTTTTTCTGGACAGTCGGTGAAATGTATTCCCTGTGTCAAAATATTGAAACAAAAACTCTGTACCTAACTGTTTCGACTTTCTATGCGTTGATTTCGAACTTATAGCAGCATTCGGTTGATTTTACATTGAAGTCTCAAGTGCTCATATCTCTCGTTTTCAGCGCTCAAATAAATAATTTCTTTGCCTGGCACAGAGCCGAGATAACTCATGCAGCCTATTTTTGGTATCGACATATTTTTTTTAGATAAAAAATAGTTTTTCATTATCACTCCAAATGTATTTTGATAAATTGTTTAAAACTAATTCATTCGTCAAAATTTTGTTAATTTCACGGATCAATGTCTGACAGCTTAAGATTTATGTGCTTTTAGATGGTTACTTTTATCAACATAACAATTGACCAATTCTAGCAGAGCCCCTTTATAGAAACGGTACCAGTGAGTCTAATCTGTAAATTCTATTGTTACAAAAGACTAGTCGGTGAAATTTCCAAGTTTCGTAAGCAGAAATACAAATAGTTGCCTGACTTACTGCTAAAGTATGCTTTAGATTACATATCGGGACTTTTATGCCTAGGATTTATCTACTTGTATGCATGTGGCATGTGTGTAGCACAGATTTTTACTGCGTCTTCGGTTTTCCTTTTCGCATTTAATGAGCCAACATTATGGCTCGCTTAATTCGGGAGCAGCAAGTGCTATTAAGAGCCGCTGGATATACGAACGGACAAAACACATTTGAACGTACATATATACGATATAACCGCATGACCAGCAGATCGTCGCTTTTATTTGTTATTGCCGCACTTGTGTGCGTGTGTGTGAGAGTGCCTCGATAAAGCTATCACAACAAATTACGTAATGAATATCCTTTTATCGTTATAATTTGTTCATTATTATTAGCCAAAGGGGTGTGAAATCTGGTTGTATTGCCTCTCGCCACAACTTTATGTCTCATTGAGCGTTTATGTGTGTGTGTGCTTACATGCGTAGTCAGGTATTAAATTTGTATTTAAAACTATTGCATATAATCTCACTGTAAAACCATCAATATTTGCGTACATATACATATATAAGTCTGATCAAAATGATGGATGGATGTGTTGACGGCTATAAGCTAATTTAAGTATAAACCTTTCAACAAATTCGAATTTATTCATCACTAGGTAGGTGATGATTTTCTAAGCGAAGTTTCTTAAGAATAAAATTTAAATTAATTTGCATCACTTGCAGCTCAAAATGATGGATGACAGCTAAGTATTCAATAGAAGAAGTGATTCATTCATGATTTTGCCAAAATCGAATACACTCATTTCTGGAGTAAGGTTTATTTAAAGAGACGTGGTAGTACTGGTAGAGCAATAAGCCAAGTTTTTGTCTGAAAGCCATTTTCAAATTATAATTCTTAGTTTAATTTCAGTGATGACATTTATTCGTAACGATATTATTTAAATTTATGAATTTATTGATTTTTTAATACTAGTAACCAGCAAAAATGGCATTGGCGTGATTTTGTTAGCTTGTAGCATAAAAAAGATGGATACTGATAGGAGACAACTTTCTGTGTTTATATGAGCTTTTGGTTTATAGGAAGTATCAATAATAATTAAATAATGGCTGGAAGCTGATTCTGATATCTAATATTGCTGAAGAGAGATGACCTCCCACTCAGTTATCTAGTTTGGACCCTTCGGTATAGATACTTTCCCCATATAATTATCCACATCATGCCTATCCCACTCTTCTTTGAAGGGAAGTTAGAAAATGCAAAATAACTTTTAGCCCCAAAAACCGATGTCTAGCACCTATTTGATTCCTGGAAAGCCAATCAATTAAACATTAATCCATTCAGTTTTATTTCACTTTAACTTCTGTGCAAAAAAGTAACACCCCTCATCTGTTCTCTATCGATGTTAAATTATTTTTTTTTTTTATTAAAATTCATCTTAATTTACAATCTGTCGTAAGACAATAAGTAAATGTAATTGATTAATGTGATTCATATTGACTGATTGATTTGTGAAATGCGAAATATCAAAGATAATAACTCTTATAACATAATTTTCTACATATGCTAAAGGGCTCTGTTGACAAGTGACACGCTTTGACTGTCCATTTTCTGTTAAAACCAATTCCTTAATACCTTTTTTCGCCCTTTACTGAAGGTTACAGTATTTCGAACTATTTCGACATCTGATAGTGACATATTTGCTTCCGGGCATACTTACTGAGGTTTCTATAGCAATGCCTGTCCTAACACAGTCACACTACTCTCATAAAATAGCCTTAAAAAATAACAACTGTAGTCTACTTTAGAGCAGCGTTGAGAGTTTCGTGTACTCAATTGTCTATGAAATTCAACCTACTCAGTTTTCATGGTGAGGTAATAATGGTCATTCATCTTGTCGTCACACCCAAAAATTGCAATGTTCAATTAACTCAAAGTTTTGTGTGATGGAAATAATTTATGGAGAACGGTAAGAGAGGCAGCAGAGGCATACCGTAGCCTAGAAACCAAATGAATGTCCTAAAGGCATTAAAAAAGCTCGCTAACAAGTTGTTCAAATACTGTTAACCCCTTCATTCGGTTACCTCCAAAGTAAAAATCGAAAATAACATTTATTCGTATGTGTGTACTTACCTACAGTAGATGCCAATCATGACCAGACATGGAAAGTAGAAACTAATACAACTGGATACGACCGCATAGGTTGGCGTCAGGTCCAGCGCACACGTGGGATACCGCTTTCCATTGTCTTCTACAATTAACGGCTGCTCCGGTCGATGCAGACCCAACGAGATTGGCACAAACGAGACAAATCCGGCCAGCAGCCAAATGGCAGCGATTGTAATGACTGCGACACGTCGTGTCACCCAGCGACCATATCTGTAAAGGCACACGAAAGAGAACGAAAGAGAGAATGAGTTAGCAGACAAACAGAACAGCAGGGCATGCAATGCAGCCAGTAAGAGGGGACTTTTACTAAGTAGGTAAATCAAGTGACTGCTAAAACCCGAGTACGCGTGTGTGTGAGTTCGGATTTTTTTGCGCTTCTGAGCTCTGTGCACACATTTTGTGGCAACCGGCATGCTGCTGAACATTGTGTGTCCATGCGTAATTGTCGTGACAGTGAAAGGTCCGACTGATGACGTTGTGGTCGTCGTGGTGTTTCTTGCTGCATTGCTGTTTTGTCTTTGTTAGCTGCGGGTTTGTGGATGACAATACTTTTTGCGCTGTAACCGCACGTTCTGATTGGAAAATAGCAATTTTCTAAGCGAACATGTGAATTTTTCATTCAGTCTGTTATTGAAACATTGTCTGATGACCTTTGCAACTGCAACTGACAGCCGTTGTCAGCGAGTTCTAACCAAAAATATAATACACTGAACTAACAAGTTTTACTAGTTTAAAAAGAAAACTTTGTCACTTTACATACTATTAGAAATACAAGTAGTTGTCAATGAAAAGCTTTAGAATATTTCGATTGGCAGAATTTCGAATGATATTATTAGTTTAGATTAACTGACGTGATTTTCTTCTTTTTGACAAAAATTTATAATATTGAATTTATACAATATTATAATTTCTTTGCAGTAAACTTTCTTTCATAAGAAGGCTTCCGTAAACCTGACTTTAGAATAAAGAACGTAGTATGGTGCAACGTCTTTAAAAATAATGTGTAAACGGTTGGTTATATCACCTAAAATGAATCGAGATAGATGTGAAGTTATGTATATATAATGCTCGGGATTACAAGGCGCGCTAAAATCCGGCTAACTATCTATCTGTCTGTCTGTAACTTGAGTAAAAATTGAGATACTCGTATCGTAATGAGCTGTAGTTTCAAAATGTTTAAAATGTGAGCGTAACCTCCTCCTCAAATAGGTTTAACACATATACCTCGAAAAAAATTTAAGCCATATCACCCAAAATTGGACAAATAATTTTAACAACTCTTGCGACAGACCGAAAATATTTGAAATCGGATAATAATTACGCTCACTATCCACATATCGGTTTTGTTAATATCTACTAAAAATGTTATAATTCAAAAACTAAATCCGTCAGAGACATTAAATTGTGCATTTAGGATAGCACAAAAAGGTTTTATAAGAGCAGGTGTCAAAATTGGATGATGGGCGTGACACCTCCCACATTTAGGTGAATTCCCATACATACGGACAAAACAAAACGGGACACTTACTTGTGGTGACTTTAAATCGATGTAGAGTTAACAAATCAAACTTTAGTAAGTACATTATGCAGCTATAATAAAACGTTTTTATTTATAAAATGAAATGTGGAAAAAGCCCAAAAATGACTGAAGTTGATCAGCTACAATTTTGGCTTTGCGATCGCAAAATTTGAGTATACGCAAAATCTATACTAATATTATAAAGCTGAAGAGTTTGTTTGTTTGAACGCTGCGACCAATAGGAGCGAAGGAACAGTGGTAAATGTGTAAAAAAAGGGGGAAATTATATATCTTTGGGGGCTTCCGTTCCTTGCGCTCCTTCAAGATACAAAAAAGTTACGTATGAAAGAATTATTTCTCTTTTAATGATCTAAAAAAAGAGTCCGTGAGTACCGTTTTTGTGATAACTAATTTGGTCGAAATTATTTGTTAGGGTTGTATTAACATAATAATATTAATTTTTCTATATTTATTGTTATTTTCTTCTGTCGTTACATGCAGTATGAAACTATTCAAATTTTTGAGGTAATCCGTAATTTTTGTGGTTAGCAGTCATTTTATTATTTTAGATCTTACACGCTGATGTTAATTCTTACTCTGCTTTTCTTAGAAAATGCCTCGGAAGCGGAAATCTGGTATATCCAAAATGGCATGGTAGTTTTATTGACTGGTGATTTCCGTCAAACCCTCCCAGTGATTCAGAGGTGGACACCAGCAGATGAAATTCAAGCGTGAATTAAATCATCACGCTTATGGTCGACAGTTAAAAAAGTTCAGGACTTTACGCAGAAATGTTGTTGAAAATTGGTGATGGTTGTTTAGATGTTGACGTTGAAGGCTACATATTACTGTCAAGAGAATTTTGTAATTTAGTAGAAAGTGATGTGGATTTCATTGTCCGGAATTGCGACAAAATTTGTGTAGTGATCAGTGGTTGTGTGCAAGAGCAATATTAGCACCAACAAATGAAATTGTTAATAGGATCAACACTGATATTTTAAACGAGGTTCAAGGAAAAATGAAGGAATATTTGTCAATGGATACAATTATAGATACGGAACTAAGTACTTCATATCCTTTGGAGTTTTTAAATTCACTTGAACTATAGGGTGTACCGTTACATAAACTTCAATTGAAACTAAATATACCAGTAATGCTTCTGCGAAATCTAGATGCTCCTCTGCTATATAATGGAACAAAGCTTCGGATAACAAAATTGGGACAGAACATACTTGGTGCAACTATTTTAACAGGTGTCGGTAAGGGAAATAGTGTTATAATACCTCGGATACCAATTGTTCCCACTGACTTTCCTTTTCAAATTTGAAAGGGTTCAGTTTTTCGTCAAGCTTAGCTTTGCTGTTACTATAAAGAAGGCACAAGGACAAGCATTACAGGTAGCAGGAGTGCATTTAGAAAACCCATGCTTCTCTCATGGTCAACTTTATGTAGCCTGTTGACGTGTATCTAATGCCCAGAATTTACACATATTTGCACCCGACGGGAAAACTTATAACATGGTCTACAAAAATATACTAGATTAACACTCTGTATTTTATTTTTTTAAATTGTTAGAATTCAGAATTATTTATTTTTGTTACGGTGAAATATATTTTAACATTTGTTGTTGCATTTCAATACGCAAATTTTAAGGTGTTGAAACTTCATTGTCTGTAGTAATTTTTAAAATTGTTGATCTCAGCCAAGCAATAAAATTCAGTTAACATTTTGACTCATTTTTATTATTATACCCTTACCCTTTATCTCTCATACTTATTTAATGGCTCCCCTGCGAGCGAAGCCGCGGTTAAAGAGCTAGTTAGTGATAAAATAAATTTTAGCAAAACTACTGTCGGTGCTATCCTACAGAAATATGCGAAGACTAAGTCTTTAAAACGCAAAACGGGTTCCGGGCTCCCGAAGAAGACTACTACGAAGGATGACCATCATATTAAATGGATTAGTATTCAGAACAGATTTAAACAGCTGAAAAGAAGCGATGTTTAGGAATTAAATGAAATCGAAATCAGTACGTGAACAATACGGTGGCGTCTCCATGAAAGCGGACTAAGTGCCTATCGACCTGCCAAATAGTAGCTTCTTGATGGTAAAAATGCGACAAAAAAAATACGACAGAAAAGTCGGTATACCGTCACAAATCTTACAGTCGCTAGTTGATTCCATGCCCGAATGAATAAAAATCATGATAAAAAACAAAGGAGGGCGAAATATTAAATTAAGACATTTTGATGTCCTATGTATCATTATTAATAATTTAAAAAATAAAAGTTTTTTTGTATCGCGTTTAATTTTGAGAACATTTTGTATAAGTATTATAGTGGAAATAGAAATATCGGAAATATCATTATATAATTCCTTATTTTTATATAAAATCATGTAATCACACATTTCTAAGGTTTACTCTTTGTTGTCCGCTGAAATATTGCATTTAAGTGCATCCCTGTGCCTAAAATGGATTAAATCTTGTGCAAACTGGACCTGCCCCCCATATAACTTTTTTTCCAAACATCCGGTTGACTTTATTTCTTGCAAGTTATTGAATCATGTTGCATTATGTAGTAATCCACTAATTCTACTTTTTCAATAAATCCTGCTAAATTCGTTGGAATCTGTGTTGTCCATGGAAATAAGTTCATGTAAATATTTGACTGATAGGTCTCACCTCAATAATTCAAAAAACTTTTATTGTAAAACACATCAAACCTTCAAGGAGAACGTCAGATGGTAAATATCTCAGTTCGATGCGCCGGAGGCAATAAATATTAATAACAACCCTTGTACAATTCTTTATCAAATGTTTTGTAGATTGTGGCTTTAAATAGGTCATTTAAATTCATTCTGAACTGGATCCCTTTCAACTAATTTTTTGCGGGTTCGTTTCGGCTCAAAATAATTGAGCAGATTTTTTCTCTTTTTGTTGGTGGTAATTTAGCTTTGTGTCCTTTGAGTTTAATGATGCACATAATGCTAATGAAAATGAGTTTGTCGGTTGTCTGCTGAGCGCTTTCATGTAGAACGAAACAAAAATCGAGACAAACAACAACACAAAATCAGCTTTCGCACACAAAATTGTAAAAGGAATGAGAAATGAACAAGCTCATCTAACATTTGTTTTCGTCCTTTTTTACTTTTTTTCTTCCTACAGACGAGTTGCTCTAAGTCAGCAGACCTTTATGAGGCCGTAATTTGTATGCTTAGGGAGACATTAGTGTGGAATAATAATTTCGGGCTTATTACAGTTAAATTCAGTACGTGAAGAGCAAAAGAACGATTTATAAACAATTTTCTTAGATAATATGTGTGTAATTTACTAAGTTTGAAGACATAAATACAACAATAGGATTTTTTTTTAACTGACCATGGCAACAGTTTGGCATTTTAATTCCTGAATATTGGATTAAAGTTCATGCTAGATTATAGTTCGAAAAATATCTTTCAATAAGTAATATGCTTGTTTAACCTGTAAAGATCGATAGGGTCACATACATATACGTACTAATAGAAGGGAAGGATTCTATCTGAGTTTCAATTGTATATTTCTTATATTGACCGATATTTTCGGCCAAAAGTCAACTAAATATACTGGGATCCACATATTCGGTGCCTAAGAGCTTGAACAGTTTTAGATGTATTTGGGTAATTTTTGGTCATAAGGACGCATACTTTCTAAGAATTATTAGTGCATAGTTAATAACAAAGGAACCAAACGAAGTTTAGATTTGTGTTATATGGGAAGTTGGCGTGGTTGTAGTTCATAGGTAACGGGTGGGCCATATAAAATTTTAAATTTAAAAAGCGGGCGTAAGAGATTGAGTGTAGCGTTTGCTGTATGGCACGTAGCGCCGTCCTACTGGAACCAAATGTTGTCCAAGTCTTCCTCTTCAATTTGCTTGAAGGAAAATTCGGTTAACATTGCGCGATATCGCTCACCATTGTTGGTTACGGCGGTTCCTTCTTCATTTTCGAAGAAAAATGGGCCGATGATTTCAGCAGATCAAAATCCGCACCATACAGTGATTCGTGCTGGTTGCAATGGCGTGTCGACGATTACGTGCGGGTTTTCTGTGCCCCAAATGCGACAATTCTGCTTGTTAACGTAACCATCGAGGTGGAAATGAGCCTCGTCCGAAAAGATGATTTTTCGGTAAAATTGACCATTCTCGGTCAAACGATCTTCTGCCCAATTTGCGAACTGTAGACGGTTTTTTTTTCTAGTGAATAGCGACCCATTTCGTAAATTTTAGACTTTTTACTGAATATCTGTCACTTTCCGAATGGTATTTGACGTTTCCAATGTCGAAATATAGATAATTCAAATTTAAAAACGTTAGACAGACCACCCTATATATAAATAAAATCTCACGTACTAAATTTTGTTGAAGTCGGTTTGTCGGGCCTCGAGACCCGTTGGATTTCACCAAAAAATTGGCAGTGCCACGCCCATTATGTATTTTTAAAACCGGTTCCTTTATAGCCTTCTCGTACGATCTCGGTGGTAAAATTCAATGTTGCTGGTGTAATTATTTATAAATTTTTTTCTAATTGTAGTTTTTTGGGCGTGTCAGTTGTCCGATTACGCCCATCTGACAACTCTAACTTACTTTCTTACTAACGACTTGTAATTAGCAGTATTTGATCTCTCGATTTTTAAGTGTTTTAAATCTATTATCCAACTAACTGCATTTTAAAGCTGTAAGGTTGGCCAGTTCAACCATGCAATTGGGTCCTTCATAATTATGATTTAGTTCATTGCGAAGGGTTCACTCGGATGATTGCGGTTGGGCTCCGGAGTGACATAATCTTTCAAATATCAAAGTGAAAATTCGGCTTTACTTGGTATTTGGAGCTCAATAACAGTAAAGCCGAATTTTCACTTCGTATAAATACAGACGGACATGGCTAATTCAACTCATCAAGGTGATCATTTATATATAGTATACTTTGAAGGGTTACCGACTTTTCCTTTTGGGTGTTACAAACATCGCAGAAATCTTACCATGTTTAGGGTATAAAAATATGCTTATCTTGCGTACATATCTTTGATACCTATAGATCGGCAGAACTTTGTTATTACCTGTTACCTTTGGACTTCCACTGTGCTCATCGTCTTCCTTGCTCATAAAACCAATACGGATTTTGGATACACGGCGGTTTTATAGATTTTACTTTGATTTCGTAAAAATTTTGATTACGGAAAGCGTGCTTGAAAGAGTTCTTTGAGGTGGTTTTTTTTATAATGATATGAATGTGCTCATTTCAAGACACTATGGCACTACATATTTAGTTCGGAGCAACTTTGCCATAAAAAAACGGTTAAGGAGTTGGGCGTTGACCATCCATTGACAAATGCAGCATGGACAATTTGCCGACACGCATTAAGGTTAATGGGAGGAATTTGTTCAGCAAATTATTCGACTATGTGAAAACGAGGTTATCCAGTTGAACAGGTTATGAAATTCAGAGATGTGCTTTGCGACGGATACAGGCAGTTTCTTATTTGTTAAAGTTGATTTTGTTGTTTTTATTTTGGGCCGTGAGCCCGAGGGTCAAAATTGAGGTAAGAGTTTTACTAAGAAATGTGCTGAGTACGGCAGCAGTTGCCAGTTGATGCGAATCGAAGTACACAAGATATATTCAAACAGTGTTGCTCAGGAAAAGTATTGATTTGAAGCAAGCCTGCATACAAATCGTACACGACAGCTGGTTGTAAGAACGCATGTGTTAGCACATATTGCATATATTAGCATACTTTTACGCGCGCAAATATATAATTTCGGTGCTTGCCGAAGTCAGTCGTACACGCATAAGTTCAGCGTAAATGAAAACCAACTGAGCAAAAACAAAAAATATATCGGTCCATGTAAGCATGTGAGCATTTAATTTATGTTCACGCTTATGCGCATATTTAAGTATGCCCTACTGCTTATGTTGCCAGCACAGCTGTTATGCTACAACTCGTATGTGGCTGCATTGTTAGGGAAACCAGCAAATCAAACGGAATAATTCAATTGTGATGCTAGAAAATGGCAAAGACAGAGCATGCAAAAATCACCAAAAACAACATTAGCAAGCGTCTTACGATTGCTCCATTGCCTAGAACCGCTCACGAGTTCGGCTACAATCAAAAAAGCAAACAGTCGTCATTCGCAAAAGTTCCAGTGGCAATCATACATATGTTGCCTAAGTCGGAAGTTTGCGCAATTGCAACTTCGCACGCATAACTCGTACAGGCAGACTTACACACATGCACACACTCCCCTCCAGCAGGTTTCATACATTGGCAAGCACGCATTACACTTCCAATTCAAATTTCATTATTTCGTTACTTTTTTCCTGTGGCAACAAACCTACTTATGGTCTATATATGTATGTATTTGAATTTTGACTTTTCCTATTCTTCCTTTCTACATTCTGTGTGCGTACACACTTACACATTCACTTATATTCATTTTAGAGCAAAAATGCTTGTTATTTTTGTTTCACTTGCGAAATGAGCACTTCACATGTCTGCTGAATATTTTTCGAATGTCAAGTTCCCATTTAGACAGGCGCTGTCTTAGTCTGCGGAGCATTAGCATACACTGTGCCTGCAATTGCGGTTGGAAATTTGCATATTTTGAGGCGCACAAAAACGTTAATTCGATGAAGTAATGCGATAGAATTTTTCTTTCTTGTCGAATTTAATTTAATTTCCCATAAAAGAAAAGCTACAAAAATAATTGCATAAATTATACAAAGTGGTGTATCCGATCCGTGTGCTATTGATTTCTATTCACAAAATATTGAACTTTTCAGTTGTTTGTGATATTATTTTAATTAAATTTTTAAACCTGTTTACATTGCATTGGCGAATAAGTGAAGTGATTTTTCGAAGATTTTTCTTATTGCATCAGTGAGTATTATATTATTTTTGTTCACATAATTGTTGTTTGCTTCACCTAAAACTAATTGAGTTAGCAATGGAGTCAAAACATATAAACATGAATAGCAAGACGACACGAGTTGAATTCCGAGTGACTATCCATCCGTCTATCACTTCAAACGATAACTTATGTAAACATTGAGTTATCCTGATGAAATTTGGTACTGGACTGATTTGCTTCCGCCGCGACTGTACCGCGGAGCGTGGACGCACCGACTGAATTCGAATTTCGATTTGAAAACCATGCTCATTGGTTTTTTTGACATTAATGCATCGTGCACCATGACTTTGTTCCTCCCAGGCAAACTGTCAACGCCAAGTTTTACGTGGAAGTCCTCACGACACTCAAACGAAGGGTCAATAGGGTCCGGCAAGAGGTCACAGCCGATTGGAAGTTGCACCATAACAACGCTTCCTCAGCCGCCCTATAGCCCAGATGAAAAGGTCGATGAAAGAGAGAATTTCTTCCGTGACGCCTTCAATGCTTGGAAATCGCGCTAACAGCGCTGCATCGACGGAGAAGGAGCCTATTTTGAAAGTTTTGAAAGAAATGTAACGATTGGTTCAATTAATTTTTTTGAGTCGACTCAGTCCTATTACTTTCCGGATATTTTTTTTTTTTTCATGAGAGCCTTCTGTCCAAGGGAGTGGTACAAAAATATACGATATATAATGTATAATGAACATGTTGCCTGCTACAATTTTTTGCTCATATCCTCTTTTACATCAGTTTGCCTATATTTCAAGACAAGCGAATATTTTTTATTTATTCGTGTGTTATTATAGCGACTTATTATCTTATTATGCTTACATTATCTTTAAATCTAAGAATTTTTTCCATCATTTTATTTCACAAAAGATGGTTATTAAATTAGTGCAAAATTTTTAAATTAAACTTTTATATACTTAAGTTCATTACATGGCGTTCTACTATTGGTACTTTGGAACTATAAATTCATTTAAGTTCAAGTGCCCTTAGATCGTTCATTAGTCGTACTTCTGGTTCACTGATATTTAAGTTTTCACAAGATTTCGAAACAGGTTTTCAAACAAGCCTAATGGAAGTGAACAGTTTATAATATATCTGCATTTGAAATGTATCAGTAATCATTTTCCAAAGTCTATACCATAGGTCGCGAAAAGCTAAATTTTTATTAATTTCTTATTTGCTTCTTTCTCAGTTATTTATGAATATCACTGATGAAATTCGTAAATTCGTTACACGGTGGTAGATGATAACGTATAACGGTTTAGATGACTAATAAAAGGCTTATGTCTATTACTCATCTGGTTATACATTGGTACGACTATAAAGTTCGAATGGCTGACGAAGCCCCTAGGTCCTTTGAGACCCCATGGGGACTAAAATTGTGTACTCTATTTTGTCCTCCTGACGAAATTCGGCGGATAGTTGATTCTCATCTATACAAAGGCTTCATTCACTTAGAAGTTTTTCTATAGCTTTCTATCACGTTTTTCTGCTTGTTTACAAAGACAGAAATTATGGCCAACGAGATTTAGGATGTAATAGATGTTTGTCGGCAAAAAGTGTATTTCGAGTATTTGTTACCATAGGAATCACATTGGCTGAACAGCACTTCGATTCCCACGCAGAAGTCAAAATTTATATTTATTTATATCGGCAAGGTGCCAGGAAGGTGGTAAAACTTTTAATTCATTTTTTATTCGATTCAAAATTTGTATTTTATTAAAACAAAATGCCTTCCTTTCTCTGGAAGTGAAGGCAATATTGAAGAACGAGTTTAAATTTAATTTTAAGGGATAGGTATAACCATATTTGTTATTAATAAAAACAAAATAACTTCCTTTTGAATGTCTCAATGAATTACGCATTATAAAAAACCATATTTCCATTATTAGCAATATGGCAGTTTATTTTGTAGACTACACTTTGAACAAGTGGATATATACATATATAGTATTTCGCGTACATATGTACTTTCGTTTTATTTTCTTAATAAATATTCTAAATTCACGATTTCGAAAAGTCACCGCTGTCTTTATTGTTGTTATATCTCCGCCTCTATGTCAGTTTAGAAATTTAACTAACAAAGCGCGACAAATTGACAATTTCATTACAAAGATTTGCGGATATACGTGTGTGTGTGTGCATACATATGCACCATTTAAGTGCATGGGCGTGTGAGTTCGCCATGGAAGACACACAACTCCTAAGAAGCATACTTTTAGATTAAATTTACGAGTAACTTTGACATTGAAGTGCGAATGCTGACAATAATGAGACACATACTTAAATAAATTGCCTGCTTTGGTGTGGGTGTGCGTCAGAAAATGCCCTGCAGGTACAGTAAGCCATATATGATAATGGATAACACATTACTTCGAAGAACTCATTTCAATTTTTCAGAATTTGCATATACTGAAATACATGACTGTTGGGTTTTTGCTCAGTCTTATTGAGTAGTAATGGAAGTTTATAGCAATAAACCAATTCATATATTAGGTGTGTACCGATCACTTGTACTTCTGATATTAGAGCCCATTATTTGATGAGGATAACGCACAGATGGATATTACATAAGTAAACCGTTCGGACCGAATTTACTCAGAGCTCGAGTCTGTTTAAGATTAAAAGGTTCGGTTTGTTTTGAAGGGTTTGTTTGAAAGATTTTAAGGTTACATATCTGCTTCAGGTGTGACTGCAGCCAACTAGTAAATAATTGTTTTGCAACCGATACAGATGATAAGGGTATACCGCCTTTATTCGGTCGAAAGAGCCTCATTCACTAACAAATAAATGAAGTTGATAATTGGACAGCAGAGACTACATACATATTCGCTTTATTATCCTTTGATTATCTTTTCCCGAAAGAGTCTCATTGTGACCCTTTGCTCGCCAGCGAGGTTATACAGGAAATAAGGGAGGAAGACCTTATTAAGAAGATTACCACCATCAAGGTTTATTTGTTTGAGAGACGACTATTCTACGATATACCTATATGAACATGATATTATTTCGAATGTAATGTGCGTTTTTTTGATTTAAGTTACTTTTATTTCAATATGGAATTATTTATAAGCAAAATGTTTCTTGCAGGGCACAACAAATTACTTGCTCACAGGCATAAACGCCAACTTCCTCATGTAGATTTCCAGCTGTAGCGCCTTTAAAAAGTTTGTCTTTCTCTTGTTTAGCGCTTCCTTGTGCTCACATGCGAGCAACATTTGTCAATTCGAACATGGTGTGTACGAGTATGTAAATTGACAATGACTTCGTGTCGGCTTGCATAAATTTGCACCAGCAGCAGCAGAAGTGGTACAAGTGGCCAAAGTATAACAAAAGAAACAAGCCAAAATGAACGGAATGTTATGACACATGTTTTTTGTCAAAATCGTGGCTTCAAGTGTCATCAAATTGGCGCGCGACAATAAACAAACGAACACTCACTCCACATAAACATTAACTCACACAAATTTCAGTAAAAATATTTATAAACACATTTCTCTTGTACATTGCAGGGTCATTACTGTTGGGCCAAAGTATGCAGTACACACTTCAGCAAAGGCAAAAGTGCCATGGAATTGCTGATGGTCCCATGTGTGTATATTCCACATTGTCAATGCATTCTTGCACTCCACAATCGCATATTTGTTGTGGCTCAGCTGGCCTCCTCACACACACTCTCCGAACTCACCCACTACAACAGCAATCTGCATGTATGCATATGTATTTTGTAGAGTGTGTTTGTAGATATTTTTGTAAGTTGTGATAATTTTGTGCTATGCGTTTACATATGTATGTATGTACCGGTGGACAAGATGTATACTAGTTTTCCGTGTTTTTATGTGGTTTATGTCCCAATGGAACGCTGCAAATGCTGACATAAGTTAGTGGTGAAGGAAATGGAATCATAAAAGACTATTGGAAAAAAATTACGATGTAAATTTCAAAGTCAGCATGGCGCAATGATTTAATAATATTTTTCAATTATGTGTAAATGGCGGGGCGTATGAATAACTTTTTATCACTTGTGAAATAAAAGGAAGAGAAGGTTTTTAAATTTTGCAACTGATGTAGCG
This sequence comes from Bactrocera dorsalis, assembly GCF_023373825.1. NCBI lineage: Eukaryota > Metazoa > Arthropoda > Insecta > Diptera > Tephritidae > Bactrocera > Bactrocera dorsalis. The sequence goes on along the minus strand of NC_064304.1, from coordinate 46,932,335 downwards.
CGAAAGGGAAAATAAATATATATATTATATATTAAATATTTTTTTTTATCTGGTAATCAATTATTGATCAAAAAGACCATCACATATTGACCGAGCTCCTAGAGCCAGCCATAATTTTCCTTTTAACTTTCAATTTTCTGACAACTTTCAAAAGTTTCGCCCACCTATATATGTATATAGCTTCATAGCGCGAGTACCAATGGGACAGTGTCCAGTTAGGTAACCTATCATTGTAGCCATGTAAACCTTGTTAAGAGTTAGTACTAACCAACAGTTATTGAGCTCGCGCGGGCTACATGAAGGCAGGGAATACTTTATAAGATAAGGTGCTCTTTCTCACAGTTTATTATGGTTCCGCTATGGCCCGTCACTAAAAAAGTGGAATATGAAAGTAGCTTGATGCTATAGCTTGTGATACATACACTTCTTGACTAGCTTTGAGTTCACTGCTAGCGAGCTGAAAGATTGGTTAGTAGCTCTGCTATAGGAATGAATTAAGGAGAAGCTGCTGTAATGGCAGCCAGTTGTGGTCTGAAAGTCTGAAACAAGAAATGATTGATAGATCTCAACAGAAGATTCACCAGATTCAACAGAAGATTCAGATTCGAAACTACTTATAGTGGCTTTTCCTCAGCGCACATACCTTCATAGTATAACTAGATAGGGCGGAGACGCTGGTGATGGCATTATCACGGATCAATAGAATCTCAAGGAGAAGGTTACAACCTTACAACTCGTAGTGGTTCAAGTTAACAGGAATGCGGATTTCAGAATGCCATCTATAGCACTATAGAATGGCATTAGGTGCCTAACCTAACTTAACGTAAGCTGCAAGTAATTAAGGTACGAAAATTATTCATAAAAATTGTTTGCTCTGTTATACCATTTACACTTATGAATTCAAAACTATTTAATACATTTTTTCTATCTTATTATTTACTGTGACATAATTTCCTACAATTCTAATAATAACTTTTGCATCCAAACAAGTATTCTGCCATTTCCTAATGACATTTTTCCAGCATTTTCCCAGCAACCTTTCCCAATGTTTAGAGAAAACAACAATATTCTGCACACCCTTTCCCAAAAATCCCTTCACACCTTCACAATTTGTTAAATCTGCTTAAATTGGTGTAATAAAAATCTGTCTCGTGCAAATTGCTGTAAATAATTTTTCTTTTCTTCGGCTCATCACGCGCATACTTGCGCCGTCATTGTAAGCGCAGTGGGCTGTTTAATTTAATTGTAGGAAATAATTTAAAAATTCAAGCGACGCAAATTGAATGCAATTAAAAGAGGACTAAGTGAAGAGTGAGAAAATTATGCAAACAACAGGAAAAAAAATCAAAAGAAAAGGACAAAGGCAATGACCTAGTGTCGGTTTTTTTTTAGTGTATCTCTTGCAGACACAACAGAAAGCATGAGAAAGTCCTATGCGCTCGGGCCTGCTTATGTGCTAATATAGGCCAGAGTTCTCACGCCTCTCAGAGTGTTGTTGGTATTTATCTTTCTACAGTTTCTTCCTTGTAACAGCGCTGACTACAGTACGCTTTTACCTCGTGCTTGTAATTTTAGAAAATGCCGACGGGACGCTTAAGCGCCGACTAAGTGAGAAGGTTCTAGCGAGGGCGTTGGGGAAAGTGAGTGTGAGAGAGAATTGCCATGCAAATAAATCAAATGCGCTGTGTGACAGCGTAGGGTAGAATCGCGTGACATTCTGTTATACAAAATAGGGTGTGTATTAATTGTTAAGGTTGTAAAAGAAAATTGTCCTGACGCACAAGCATGATCACCTGCTTAGACAAAAGGGACAAATTTAAGCAAATAGACATTTTATCTCACATCTTTTTAGGCTAAAACTGTGTTATCACGCTTTCTGGGTAAAACATTTCATAGAAATACCCTTTCATCCTTTTGAGAGTATACTTTAAGGCATGTATTTGCATTTTAATGGCGTTTAATATTTTGTAGGAAAATTTAATTCCTTCTTGGTTTCTATGTGCGCCATATAAATGAGTTTTGTAGTATTTGTTATAGCTCGATTACGTGTTCGTGGCTAAAGTAAAAACAATATTCAAATATGTGCTCTTGATATCAGAGAACCAAATAAGGCACGATATATATGTGTTGAAAAAGGTTTATAATCGAAGTCTGGCCAAGGGTTCTGCTAAGGTCTAGGTCAGACGACCACTGCACAAGTAACAAAAATGTCTGCGGAAGATGTAAGTTTTCTTTCTAAAGTCAAATGTGATTTTCAAAAGTTTCGAATATAATAAACGCTGGAGAGAAACTGTCTCTGGCTGCAACCGCCCGATCCACGCCAAGCGAAATTATTACTGATACAAACAATCAAAAAACATCTTTACTGACAGAGTTGGAAAAATTTGGTTTAAATTGGTATAGTCATGTCAGAATATTGCCATTTGAATGAGAAGTTCGAATAATACTTGGAAAACTTCTTTGCATGAGCTTGCATTCAGGGTTATTGTTCATTTCAATGAATGATAAAATGATGATAAAATATGAATAAACATTAACTGATTACAGGAGTTTCTATCTATTTTAAGTTTATACTGCCAATGACTATTAACCCTTTGCCAGACAAGACCGACTGCAGTAGGTGTTTGCTTGCTGCTCATTCAAATTGAAATCGTGTGGTTACCGTTTGATACAAGATTAGATTTCAGTAACTAATAAACATTATTCCCTCATGATCCATATTAACTCGACTTGACTCGAAGAGGAATAATTGGACTGTTTGCGAGTTAAAGCGAAATATGAATAAATTATTTATTAAAAAATTGTTGGCTTTCATAATCAAATTATGCTTCTTTGTAGATTACATGTGCATATCTTGAGGAAGTATTACTTCTTACTGAAGATTTGATGCTATTGAATAATGGGGGTTTTGCACAGTGATGTATTGCCTGGAACAGTTGCTTTGCAAACACAAATTTCCGCAAGCAAATTGGCAGCTAATGGGTCCAAGTCACGGGCTACAGCATTAGAAATGGGTCCACCTTCTTCTAAATCTAAATAAATATAGACACAATAGCAAGTGAAGTGCACCAAAATCAGGTTAATTAACTTTTCGAATATTCTATGGTGTCAAAGTTCAATAAAAAAGCATGTAAAGGAAATAGCCTTCCGCGGCGACACTGAGCTGAGCTGACTCATGTCATCAAAAATTTGAGATGCAAATTGACTTTTTTAACTATATTATGATTCGTTGTCGCGAATAAAGAAAGTTATTGATACTTTTCTTCGACTCCGCACTTAAACATGCTCGACTATATGGTTATGAAAAAAGGTGAAAAACGAAAACTACTTACACTTACAATTCATTACGTCCAACAGACCAATTATGGGGGTATGCAGTGGTTTGAATTATGTGACACCCATGGATACGCATACTGGGATGGGGTCTATGATGGTGGTGATATCTACCGGGTATATCCGATTTTTGAGTAAATAAATTTTTGTAATTTTTTACGCAAACAAGGAATTTTTGTTGAATAAAATTTAATTATTTATTGAATAAAAATATTTTGTCTTTGGACCTAGCGCTTAAACTAAAAACAATTTTCAAAGCTAACCAAAAATGTTTAAATTAAAAATCTTGTCGAGTTAAATGGTAAAATTTTTGAAATTATTTGCAACAACACATTTGTACCCTACGATTACTATGGACTTGAAAAATGTTAAAGTTCATAAACAATACTTAATCTAAAGCTTTAGAAGGAAGGAAATATGAGAAACAGTGTCTTAAAGAGAGTGCTTTTCATTAGTAAAGAACAGATTTAGCCAGAAACTTTCGTTTATTCAAAAAAAACTTTTCCCCTTTTCAGTAAGGACTATGAAGTACTGAAAGAAAGTTTCATGGACCCATCGTCAGTATATCTTGAGTGCAGGCAGACTCTATCTAGTTAAAATTATTTAATATTTACTTTACATCTTATTTAGATAATTTAATTGGCTTTAAGCTAAAATTAATCTATTTGACAGGAAAATATTTAAAAAATTATGGACGACTTTAAAGCAAAAAGATTTTTAAAGAAATTGAAAAATATTCACACAAATTTCGCTTATAATATGAATATAGGAAAATCAAAAATAACTAAATGAAGCTAGTACTGAACTAACAATTTTCCGAATTCATTGCTGCAAGCAAAAATATTGCAACATTTGTACGTACATTGTGTAAACAAATCCAAATTTTGATGAAAAATTAACGGTATTTAGGTTATGACAAACAAATAATAATTCAGTTCAGCAATGTTGGCAATTATCGTTTGATTATTTATTTTATATATTCATTGGAATGCGTTATCAGTTAATACAGAATTACTCAAATAACTGAGCTATTTGAGCTTGTACGTATTTGACGAATTTTTTTGTTGATGGCGTAATTTACGAATGCCAATATATGCGCATTCGAAACGAAACTGTTTTTATTGGCTAAACAACGCTAAAACGCCAGCAATGTCTAACGGAATTCATAAAATATTGAACGAGTTGGGATTTGCATAGAATTTGGTTCGTTTGGCAAACAAATAGCCGACAGCATTTCGTTAGCATAAATTTTGACCAAACATACATATGTATGTATGGATAGTGCGCATCGCTAGTAGAAAGCATGGGTACATATGGATAAGTGAACACACGTGGCGTGGTTGTATATGCTTACCGTTATAATACGAGCATAACTAGCTATTCAGCTATTATGCATGTAAATAGCTATCGGTTATTTTGTTTTCTACTGATTATCTATGCATGTATGTACGTATCCATATGCGCTACTTATGATATATTATAATAGCATTTCTCGCAATTCATGTATATACATACATATGTTGATTTCGCAAAATAATAAAAAAATAATGATTTTAAATTTTCACTGTGCCTAAATCATTTCACCTTTTCGATATTTTTTTTGGATGTTTATTTTTTATAATAAATTTGTTATCTTAAAAGCAAATAAATCCGTACCTTCAAAAAAGTTTTGTTCCAAGACCTAATTTCCCGGTCTACAGTGCAGTACAGTACGAGTACGTCATGTCGTATGAGCAACATAGACTGCATAAATGAAAGCTCAGTACATTTCATACAATATATAATTCTTGCTGCGAATAACTCAGTTTTCTTGGAAATAAAGAACCATACATCTTTTGTAAAACGGGAAATTTCGTATTAAAATAAATCTTTTTCAAAGTTTTAGATATATGGATCGGTCCAAAACGTGAAATTATATGCTCCAGAAACCAAATATCGCCGAGATCACGAGCTTCAATTTCAGGCATTAAAGAACCGGTTATCTTTGCGCGATAACGGTCGCCATTGCCAATTACGTTCTCATCGGCATTATCTGTAAAAAATATTGTCTGATGATAAGTACAACCTACACCAAACTGTAATTTGCTTTTAACGAAATGGCAGCTCTTGAATCTCTTCAGGTTGCTCTTCATTCCAAAACTGGCAATTCTGCTTGTTTACATACCTATGTAGCCAAAAATGGACCTCATCGCGGAAAAAAATTTGGCTTGAATACGTCGGATCTTCTTGGAACTTTTCCAGAGCCCATAGAGCGAAGAGCCCACTTGGAAAGATCGAACGTCTTCAGTTTTTGAACAAGCTGTAGTTAGTCAGCTACGACAGCTATACAAATATTTTCGTCACAGCGTGCTGGACGTGGTCTATTAGGTCGAATATTATCTAATGCTAAATCTCAAGATTGTTATTGCGAATAATACACTCATATACGTGACCAAACTGAATAAACCTAATATGACAGCTTGACACGACTCATGCATGATCTGTAAAACAAAGGCTATTGAAAAGGTGCCATTACCTGCTATTAAGCGAAAACTTATAAATTGCTAGTACTATTTGGTACTGGGGATCATTGTAGTGAGGGCATCTGTTGATTTACAATGCTGAATATTCACTGCTGGCCATACTCACTGCCCGCCTCTGATAGGTTTAATGTATGTACATATCACATAAACTGTATGATTTATATCGATCAATCTTGCTGAGGTGCAATTATTTTTACATCTTTTCATATGGTGCTGAAATGGGTGAAATCGGATGATAAATACGATCACTTCATACAATATATATATGTCAGAAACATTAAATTTCTTATTCTATATATTCTAGGAAAGACTTCAAAGCTGAAATTTTCTAAATTGGCCAATAGCCCTATCTTAAGGTGATGAAATTGAATCAAACTTGTTGTTAAAATTAATTTAAAAAATTTAATCACGGCTGCAGAACGTTAAAAACTAGTGCATCATCACGAACATAAGTGTTTGAGTGGCACAACGCATTTAGTGAAGGTCGTGAAGTTTGAGAAAACTTGCCCCAATGAGAGTCACCCATCTACAATGGACGAAACAGTGCCCCAAAACCGTGGTCCGCCTAATGCATTGCGCTTAATGCTTTTGATATGAAGGGTTCAATACTAGACTCGTACCAAAACATTTAAATCGTGTGCAAAAACGACTTCGAGTGGAGCTCGTAAAAGAGCTGAGGAGCCTATATTCAAAAAACGCGTCAGTCACCAATAATTCCTTCCGGATCAAACGATCAATAAGGAATACCACTGCGGCCTCTCGTGGAGTAATTCGTCATAAACGACCGGATTTATGGCTTAGAAATTCATGAATTTTTCACCACAGTATACACCGTTAAATTCTATCTAAGTATTCAAATTGTAATTGACTTTTTGGTCAAACACGAAACCAGAGTCATTGCTCGGCCACCAGATTCGCCAGATTTGACTTCCCTAAACTATTTTATGTGTTCGAAACTGACAAATTCAGGGAAGGCATTGAAGGCCGCCTCAGCCGGGGTTATAGCAAGTACTAATATGGAAAATTTAAATAAACAATGACATGCATAAAGATTCGTTAGTTAGGTTCATATTTTATTAAATGGTATATGCACCCTTCTTACTAATTAAATTAATAAAATTAAATTGAATCATTATCTGTTGAACTTTATGGTTTTAGGAACAATTAAAGTAATTATAATTTTAATCGATTTCAGGATGTACTACAGTGTTTCCTGGGTGTTCTCAAAGTATACTAAATTCTTAGCGAAGACATTTAATAAAGCTTAAGAAACGCGTAAATTTATTTTAGGAAATTTTTCGTTTATAAGTGAATTCGATTAGAGTTCTTTATTCATACTACATATATACAATTACGCGTAGTTTGTGCAGACTTTCTCGAGTGGGTTAGAGTGTTTCATCTCTTCTTTACTCTGACACACTCGTGTGGGCGGTTCGCTCGGCTGACCGCTGATTGCTCCGCAGACTCTGCATCATTACCCAGTACAATTGCGAAGAAGCCAAGCAAACAAACACCAAGCAAGTAAACAATTAAATTGGACCAGAAGCAACTGAGCTACCCATACACCGGTACAAAATTAAATATAGTACATACCCATACATACGTACCTCGGTATATGTATGGCACAGTCTGATTATTGCTCGAGATTTGCAATATTCTTCAAAGTTTGGCGCGAGACTAAGAGACCAAACATAAGAGGAAAGAATAATACTTGCGCGCAAACATCAACACTTGAAGTGTGTGCGAGAATCAGCGAGCTCATGCAGATTTACCTCTTCACACACACATAAATACATACTTGTATGAACTCGTATTTATACGCAACAAATCCGCTGTAAGTCGGATTAAACTGTGCGTGCAGTAAGTCGAAAAAATGCCACCAAAGGAAAAGGCGAAAGGAAATTGAAAGAAAATTGAAACAATGAATGTTTGTTGGTGAGTACAACATACATATATATATCGTATGTATGTATACGTTAGACGGCTAACTGTTGTTAAGGGAAATGTAGGCGCGGTTTAGCTTATTTTGCCTAACTTTGATGGTTGCACGTGCAGACTGCTAATGGCGATTGTGAAAATTGTTCGAAAACCACAATCACCCAACAATGCAGGCCGCAGGACCGAATACATGAATCAGTAATTTTAGTATATTTAACATATATTAAATAAAAATGTGGTCTCAATCGGCCGTTCAGCAGAGAATATAGATTTAAAAGTCGCACTTCGAAACGATTTAAGTTGGAACACTAAAAACATTTTCTCTCTCTAAAAGGTAGGTGTGACTCTACACAATTTCTCTCCTCTTTGAATAATTTGTACCAATAAGGAAATATTACTTGCAACAAAAAATTATCAACGAAGGCCTTGTCCAACATTCTGTACGTTTCGACACCAGAAATTTGATTCTGCACACAAATTTAATGGAACCTCTTTCTTGAATAATTTTACTAATCGTAAAAATCTCCGAATGCACTTTATGTACTGCAGAAAGATAATCGAATACTAAAGACTAAGGATTATTTTAATGTCACCATCAACCTAAAAAAAATTCGGCGAACTGGTTTTCGCGCGAAATTTTAATTAAAAGCCTTACTATTTTTTACACGCAATATTTTAGCAATAAATCTAAGTTAATGGCCTTTAATATATTATTATTTAAAAACTCAGGAAATGTTTGTTGAAAATCTTCGAGAAAAATTATGAAATCTTCTAGAGCCTAAATCAAAATTTATAATTTCAATTTATGTTCGGAAGCAGGGCAGCAGTGTAGAGGGTCGCCTGGAATAAATGACTTCGGGCGTCAGGTAGCGAAGGGATCGATGGAGTGAAGCGGTTGTCATCCAATAATGTGACGATATTCCTAAACCCATGTATTATGGTTACGACAATCTTGACAAGAGAATGCCAAGGAAGGTTAAAAAATTCGGCATGATCTACTTTGATACAAAACTGCATAAATCATGTGCAAGGCGGTAGATCAATAATAGACAAAGTTCCTGTTCACTTCTGATAGAAAAGGCTGGGGCGGGACATGCCTGCAGAATAAGCTCACAGATTGAAATAACTGCACAAAATGTCAAGAGCAAGGCAAGTGAAACCAATTGGTGGCCTCACGACATCAGTGCCCTATAGTGAAAAATCGATAGTCAAGCAGCAGAAATTAAAATTCGCGTTAGGCGCTGGCACCCAGAAATATTACTAATTTTCATGATCTAGGTCCATCTGGCATCGCTTAGGACTAAAACTGGCCTAAGTGTCTTTCACAAATATACCAGACTAACCTAACTTAACCGTATGCTGGGTTAGCATGTACTCAATGTATTGTCTGACTTAGCAAAATGTGTTTACAAGTGTGATTGTACAATGTAGTGGGGGAAAAACGGACGCCACATCCAATAAGGTTAAAGTTGGCCAAGTCGGTAGACGTGTTACAAACTCTCAGAGGTCCAAGATAAGTATCAAGGTGAATTTTGTAGACACAAAGTATAATTGCAACAACATCTAATTTTACGTTGGCTTATGAGAATGGTTCTAGTTAGTTATATGGGTCATACATGTTGTGTGTATATCTGTCTATGGGTCAAAATACAGTCGCTTATCACTTTCTTAGCTGTTCGAGTTAAAAGCAACGGCAGCGCTTAGTTTTCGATTTTGGGCTTAACACAAAAAAATCTGTGGTTACTACAGAACAGTTAAACACTTTTACCAACATATTTGCTTGATTCTCGGAGAAGATTGTGCAAGGCTCTGCTTATATTTCCCAACTAGTAATGTACTTTCTTGTTGGCGCGTGTGTAGAGATTATTTGTATGAACACTAAACACAATACAATCGCCATAATTTAGCCGAAGATTGTTTGTTTTGGCTAGCGTGCAGCGGCTGCAAATCGCAGACACTTAATTGTTATATATGCGACTCATATCAGATGATCGAGTGGGATTAATTTTGTGCTCAAACACCTAATGTTTAAGTGATTGGGTATTTGAGCACGTGAGTGCAGTATAATTAATCGATTGAGTGCAGTGATTATTTCATTATTTGTTTTGTTGCAACTAATGCGTTGCCCGGTGTACACTAACGGCTTAAAATTTACTATTTTATCTTAGCTAAATGCAGACAGTACAATATTTAATCATTTAATATTCAGTTATTGAATTCATTCATTCATTGTGAAAATCGGTATCGGTGACCGCCTCATTCTGGGTCTATTTGCCAAACACGCGACGGTGTTGGTTGTTTGGCTTCAATTCTTGTACGAGTTGAGCTTTATAAACCCACTAATAAAGATCCTTTCGCAACACCTGCAATGAAAAGAAGGAATATACTTGTAGTTCTAATGCAGATGGACTCATTTGGATCTTTATCGAAACTCAGTTCCAAAGCATCAATTACAACTTCTTACGGCATTATGAGGGTGCTCAATATTCATTATGGCTCGAATTAACTTCTCTGCAGACCGATTATATCGAACCATTATTTTGGTAATGATTTAACACAAATTGCAAACGTTGATGCGAAGTAAGTCTGATCTTTATTAAAAATTAAATTGCTTAGTAAAGAGATTCAATTGTATTTGTTTAGGTTTTTTGCAGTCTAGTTTGATATCAGAAAATAGGGAACAGTCTGCTATTGTCCACCTATCTCTCATATGTCATATGTATGTGTAAATATATTTCCTCCAGATCGACACTTTTCACATTTTCCGGTTAATTTATTTTCGCATAGTATAATTTGGTACCAAAACAGATTCCTTTTCATCGAACATATTTTTATTAGTGTCCTTGTATTTAACTTATATTGTATATTTCTGATATTCAATAATCCTTAATAAATTATTATTCTCAGCTTTTGCCGTACCATTAGTAAAACTGGTTCTAAAAGTAGTATTAAGTTTGCCTTAAGTCACACAGGATTGAAACTTGGGACCCTACTGAAAAAAGTCACGATATACCACATTTTTAGATGCCATAAATCCATCAAATTAGTGAGGCTTAAATCGGAACTTTTAATATTTTCAGGCAATATGCCCAAACATGCTCTACAAAAAATACCATTTTAGTCATTTTGTGCATAGTAGAATCGCTCAGAGTGTCGAAGGTGCGCCACAGCTTTAGGAGGGACAATGTGAAGTGGAGACTATACAACCGTGCATACAACACTTGAGTCTTTGAGGCATATTGTTGTTTATTTATAGTTTGCCTAGATTGCTTTGCTGCAACAACCTGACCGCACCCCGCCCTACACACCGGCACATTTGAAAAATCAATAACCGAAAGCCAAAAATAGGATAGGATTGTTATACATGAATGCTCGCTGGTGCTCTGCCCCGCACCTTCTCCATCACCACTATTTTCAGCATCAGCTCAGTGTCACCATTCGCGTCATCATGCTGCATGCTGCTGTTATTGTTGTTATTGTACCCATACCACATTTTATGCGCCTAGAAAGTGTGCTGGACGTTTAATGGTGTGGGCTCTACTGTCAATTATTCAATCAATTTTCCACTGTATTAAAATGCTATACGTGTATGTGTGCTTCCGGACTACTGTATATGTTTGCTTTTATTTGTGTCACAGCGCCTGCCTTCGAAGGTTCTCTGCACCACATTTCCACTTGATCCAATAATACATTGCTCCTGTTATTGCCACTCTGTGTCATACCGACACCACCACCATCCACATCCATACATACATATGAAAAATAACAGTTGCACCTTCAGCCGGACACTAGCAGTGGTGTCCTTATGGGCTAGCTAGCTTAGTTGGCGGCACTTTCAACTGGCAATCCATTTTTGTAATTTTTAACACCTTCGTCACTGTGTTGTTGGTTTTTGTTGTTGGACTTACTTAAAGGTCTTTTTGATGGCGCATATCGGTCATGTATAAATCATATACATCCTGTATTCCTGCAAATCTACACACACACTCTCTCACACAGATGCCACCGCCGGCCACTTACCTGAGTGGATCCTTTATGTGTATATAGCGGTCCATTGAGATGGCGCATAAATTCAAAATGGACGCCGTTGAGCACATCACATCGAAAGCGACCCAAGTATCACAAAATTGCGCGCCGAAAATCCAATAACCTGCAAAACCAAAGAGTGGACATTTTATTATTCTTTTTAAGTTTGAGAGAGGGCATTGCATTTACTTAATTAATATGAATGTATATAGTTTGATACTTATCTTTACTAATTAAATAGAAAGTGCTCAATTAATAGAGTACAATATTTGTCAGAATAGTTCTTAGCGGTATTTCTCTTGACATTTTAAACACATTTTGTGTTCCTTTTGTAACTAACGGCAAAAAATAACATCTAGATACCTTCTCAATTATAAACACGTTAACTTCGGCTGCACCGAAGCTATAACACTCTTCACAAATAAAAAAGTTTTCACATAGAACTTGATTTTTTTATGTTAGTTTTTATGGCAGCTATGACCTAAAGTGATCCTCGCCGAATTTTGTGACGATACCTCGTCAAATCTTGATTCCGATTGTTCAGTTTGTATGGCAGCTATACGCTGTAGTAGTCCGATAACGGCGGTTCCGACAAATGAGCATATAAAAAAAGACGATTTCAAAAGCTATTTCACATACATACATATATACAGACGGAGAAATATTACTAAATTGACTCAGCTCAGCGCATCGTAATGTTGGGTAGTCGAAAAAGTATTTTCGTATTTTGTCAATAGATGTCGTTATAGTCGTTAATTAACCAAAAATAAATTCGCGGAAATTGAAAAAAAGTTACGGTTGTTCAAAAATGAGTAAAAATAATGAAGAAATTCGCTATATTTTGAAATTTTTGTACAAAAAAAGGAAGAATGCCACACAAGACACCAATAAAATTTCTGAAGTTTACGGAGACGATGTTGTACCAGTTCTTGCAGCACAACAATGGTTCGCTCGCTTCCGTTCTGGAAATTTCGATATGAATGATGCACCTTACTTTGGTCGATTAAATTATGGAAAAGATTGACCAGCACCATAATGTGCGAAAAAATCATGGTCTAAGCGTGGCGAAGCTCAACAAATGGTTTGCAAAGCCAGTATTGACGTCTCGAAAGGTTATGCTGAGTGTTTGGTGGGATTGGAAAGGAATCATCCACTATGAGCTGCTGCACCCCGTTCGAACGATTGATTCTACATTTTACTGTCAACAACAGATGAGATTGAAGAAAGCAATAAAAAAACCGCCAGAACTGCTCAACAGAAAGGGCTTCGTTTCCCATCATGGCAACGCTAGACCACACACATCTTTGATGACTCGGAAAAAAACTGGGAGAGCTTGGATGAGAAGTTTTAAAGCATCCACCACATAGCCCTGACCTTGCAACATCGGACCACCATTTCTTTCGGTCAATGCAGAACTCCCTTATTGAGTAAAGTTGACTTCAACAAAAACTTGTGAAAATTACTTGTCGCAGTTTTTCGCCGAGAAACCGGATCAGTTTTACACTGATGAAATAATGTCTCTAGCGGAAACATGGAAAAAAGTGGTCGATCAAAATGATACATACTTGATTTATTCAAGTTCATTATAAATATTGAAAAAGATGAGTTCAAGTTTGATTAGAAGTACGAAAGGATTTTTTCGACTACTTAATATCATAAAATTAGACACTTGTTTGAAAAAGTTGTTGCTGGATTACATATAAAAATTTTTAGTTTAAACAATTACAACTCTCAACGATATGTTTTCGGTTCGTTATATATTAGAACTTTAAGAGACTATATGAAACCCCTAACTATGTATATTTTCTTAGCTTTTCAATGAGAAATACATTGAATTTGATCGACGTATTTTTCATAAACAAAAAGTAGATTTTTATAAGAAAATATTTTTTTTCCAGTTTGGAACTATATTTTTTGAAAAATGTACAGTGCGCACAATTAATTTTTAACCTCCAACATCCACGCTCAGTGCGATTGTCAGCACTTTATTTCTGTGAAGCATGTTTAAACATTCATGCAGAGTGGACGTTCAAAGCCTAGCCGAGCAAACAATTGATTTCGATGTTTGCTTTCAATCAGGTAATTTAATATGTCATAAGATTTGGCTTCTCACAAAAAAATATTTGGCTGTGTCCTAAATGGTAAAAGAATAGTTAAGAAGAGCTAAGTTTGGGTATAACCGAACATTTCATACTTTTGCAACTTGCAACGATTAAAGCCGTCGAAGTGCCTTCAGGGGTCTAGGGCGAGATTTTATAGTAGTACATTCTAAGCAGAAATATACAACGTTATAAGTAAAACACGTGGGAGAGCGTATTAAAATAACTCACATATTGGCTGATGTATGAGGTATAAAGATAATGGAAGTGATAACCCGATTCAAACCATTTTTTATACACAAAGATACTATTAAATATTAGTAAAGGATTCCCCCCAAATTACAGTCCAATATCTCACAAATCGGCCGATATTTTCGGTAAAAATCAACTATAGGTACGGGGGTGTACTTATTCGCTACCCAGGGACTTGAACAAATTCGTTGGATTTGAAAATTCAAAATTCTTTTATCCATCCTGTGCCAAATGACAGCCTTATATCTTACTTTAGTTCTTAGATAATGGCGTTTTGTGGGCATGGCAGATGTCCAATTACGCATGCCGTCCCACAGTTCTTTATACCAAGTTGCTAATGAGTGCTCTCAGAGAGCATTAGTGCGAGTAGAGAACCATTTAGCTGTCGGTTGTGATTGTAGCTTCTCGACGTCATATCTTTCCTGTATTTGTTGACGGAAATTTCATGAAGATACTTCCATTTTTACTCAAGTTACAGCTTACACGGATGGACGGCCAGACAGACATTCACACGGATTTCAACTCGTCTCATCATCCTGACCATTTGTAAATAAATCTATATCCATCTCACTTAGTGTTACATATAACCGGTAGGTGAACAAAACTATTATAACCTATTTAGCACTAATTTGGGCAATGAACCCTGTCGAAATCTACTCAGGAAAACCTCATGTTCTGCCGAAATGTTTGGTTCACAAGACTAACAAGATTATCGTGGACCAGAATTTTCTATTAAAGCCAACCTCGCCATGAGCAATCCGTTCGTTACCACAGTGTCATCGCAAATTAGCCTTACACGGTAGCCTCATTAGTGCCGATATTAATTTGCATCCTTAAAGTCCTTGAAATGAGTTTCACTTAAAATGTTGACCCGAGGGGCTCCGAAGAGGGCAAAGTTTAAACACGAACACAAAGCTTTTTTAAACAAGTTGATAAATGCGCTTAAAACGGAAATAAATTAACCAATAAAGACCAAGGTAAACAATACCGTTATATCATTAAGGCAGGGTGTGTGTATGTGTGTGGTACACATATGCAATTACGTGCGCTCATTTGAATGACAAAGCACTTGCACTCGCCACAGACGGGCAGCCAGTTAAGAAGGATATTTGCAATTCATTGACGGAGTAGAAGAAAAAGCTTGTAAAAAGCTTGTTGATGTTTCGCAAAAGCAAAAAAAAAATCAGCAACAGGGTGTAGTAGAAAAGAAAAGCAACAACAATCAGTGAAAGTGGCCGGTCCTAGTTGTCGCATGGAGCTTCGCCTTATACCCATATAATCGAATTTTGACCCTTTATCATGCACTTGTGCTATACACCGGCATGAATGTGAAAAGTAATAGGAGGAATAATGGAAAGTGGAAAGAATATGCATGAATATAGAAATTCTTTGGTGGTAAATGTAATAAATGACTTCCTTATATGAGCATGATGACAAAATAAGCTGGCTTGTGAAAATAAACAGGAGTTTATGTCCTTGCGCCGGTAATCGAAAGGTGAAAGTAAATACACACATGCATCCCTAAGTGTGTTGATCTGTACTTGCACAAGAGCTCTGCGTGGGGCTGAGAGTAAACAGTTTGCGCTGGCCCACTGGTTGCAACGCTATGCATATGTTCATGTATATATTGGAATATGCACATAAGTACACATTGTGTGGTCCTTATTATATTTGCATAAGCTTTGCAATAATATCGTCGACGGTGTGTGAATGCAGGAGAGACAGGTCTTTTAGTACGTAGCTGCATGGACTTTACACGCACAGCCGGCCCTTCCCACTCGTATATGAAAATTTAATATGATAAATAAGGAAGGACTAAGTTTGGGCGTAACCAAACATTTTATACTTCCGCAATTTGCAAAGAACAAAGCCGAGAAAATGATTTTTGGAATTGGACAATTTTCTGATTACAAATGTTGCGCAGGCCTTCCAAAAATCATTACGCGGCGAAATCGTGAAAGAATTGCAAGTGTATTTATTATCCAACATACAAATATTATAAGTAATTGACTCTCTTAGTTACCTTACTAAATTTAGCTTCATGTCCGAGACATTTATTTTAAAATCAACTAAATTAACTAAAATGATATAAATGTGCTACAAAATCAAGCAGATAGGCTATATTTATTATAAGGGTAATAGTCGGCGCACTCGCGAAGTCGTAGGCAATTTCATCTAAATATCTTGGGACCAAAATTAACACCAACAACAATGTCAGTCTCGAAAACTAACTCAAAATAACTCTTAGTACATAGTTTATGAAGAAATAATTTTAACATTTTTTCGTGCTTTAAATTTCAACCTTCAATAACTTTAACAAAAAAAAAAGAATTTTGACGAAATATTTATATCACAGGGTATGAGTCTGAGGACCGTAATTCCATTCCTAATGAACTGCTAATTTTCAAAATCGGAGATTTTTTGAAATTTTAATGGACCACTTGGCGTGGTTTGACCAAAAAGTATAAATTGTCACAGATGATAAGTAGAAGTGATTGTAATCCGATTTTGTCCACTTTTACAATGCACATATGTATGCCAAGAAGTAGTCGAGTCAGTTGTACCTGAGATATGGGATTGCCATGCTCCACTATTGTCATTGGCTTCTGAGAAAAGAATTTAAAGCTGGTGGTCTTATTTCACTTAGTTTCACCTTCTCTGAAGAAATACGAAAAGATTGGTCCATAACAAGTTTGGTTAGTATAGCGTTAGGAGGGTGCGAAATTTTTTGATTAAACCCATGAAAGGGTGGGTCCTCTTGCATCAAATTTCATCAACATATCTAAATTTTTACTCAAGTTATCGCGTGCACTGTGAGCCGCTGATACAAACAAATGTTCGTTGAATAAAACTGTTACACTCTATTGCAACATGTTGCGAGAGTATAAACATGTTTGAAAAGCCTTAAATACTTATACGTGTTTGAGTCCTGACGTAAACCAACATTTGCGTATAAGCCACTTACCGTTGGCGCACGAGCTGAGTAACGGGTTGTTTGCACTTTCGTCACACTCTACTGAAGATGGTGGTATTGGTGCTCATGCAAAGGATGTGGTTCTAGGTGATGATGGTCAAGACGGTCTAGATGTGAGCAGTTTGTGGTTGCATTAGTTGGGTATTTACGTTTTTGCTATTGCTTCGCCGGTGGTTTCCTTAACAGCAATTTTGTGTGAGAAAGTTTCTTCTTCTTGAGAAACATCAAGCATTTTATATGAAAAAGCTCCTCCTCATTTTGTGGCAAGTTCCAAAAATATATTTGGTTGTACGTACATATGGGACCCACAACTTTGGGTATTTTTGGTTTCTCTCAAAGTTGTTGGTTTTCGCTTGCATTGAGTTGTTTTTTACATATAAAAAGACGTTCATAATTATGGAATTGTTCAAGTGCATAATATGTGTAGACCATGAGGCAATGAAATGATCAGATGTCAAAAAGATATTATGGAAATACTGCAAAAAATTGTTTTCAAGAAATGAGCAAATATTGCAATGATAGTCGTGAAGCTTGTGTTGTAGTATTCTGGATATATTTTCTCTTCGTATGAAGCTTGAAGGTTTAGAAGGTGACAAAATATAAAAATCGGATGCTTTTGTTTTTCTTTGTTGTGTGCCGGTCGTGCAGAAATTATATTGAAATAATAGTTTCTTAGAAATTTTATATATTTTACTCAATATTTATTCCCAGGAGGTCAAAAATAAACTTAATTTTAGCTAACTTCAGTTGTTAAGTATAGATCAGATAATTTTTAGTAGATTTATAAGTTTTATGTTTTGTCACAAATTAAATTTCTGAACGCATCCATACGTTTGACAACCATTGGATGATTTGAGATAGTGAATTGACAGGAGAATTGGACCTGACTTAGGTCGTCGCAGTCACTCAAATGTGCGAAAGGCTGCCTCTAGCTAGCCGCACTGATGAAAAGAGACAAATCAAGAAAATAGTCGTATTTCTATGTCAGAATTGTGTGCGTGGGCGAGTGACAATGAAGTAGGTATGCGTAGAACACGACGAATGGCATTGTTTGGCGCTACACATATTATACAGGACAATTTCAATCAACTTGGAATTTCCCTGCTTCGCGCAAGGACAATTATACGCCGCGTGTTCACCCGTTATCTTTGTTTAGTTTTACATCAAAAAATGAACATACTTTTTGCTCTATCCCGGTAGTGTGGTAAATTTTACTCCCAACGAGCTGATTCAATTTACACAGTTTATCAGAAAGTTTTAAAATGATTATTAGACTATATTATAAGTGTGTGTTTTGTCAAGACCAAATTGGAACCTTAGCCAGTTTCTCAGGAAAACTCTAATTTTTTTGTTTACGAAATACTTTGTGTGGGTTTTAATTTTATTTTATACAGAAGATTGACTCCTTTGTCTCTCAATTAAGCAGCATTTACAAGTATACACATATGCATTTAATAATAAGAGTGAGATGGTTGTTTGAATTTCAAAGGGAATAAATCTTGCCTCTTCCTCTGCTTAACCGGGCGGGTACTGCATCCAATACTTTCAGAGCTGGAGTGTTTTCGTCCATTGGGACAACATGACTTTTTATAGACACATAAAAACCATTTGAATACATATGGAGCTTACAAAAAATTACAGAAAAAGTGAAATTTTAGGAAATATTACTTTCATTGTCCTTTCTGGGCTTTAAATGAGAAAATATGCGAATGAAGCTCTAACATTTTAAAACGCCGTTTTTCTCCCATTCCTCGTAAGTCCTTAAGATTACAAAGAATGGGAGAAACACTTGTAGCTGACATTCTCGTATCCACATACTTATTAGGGTGGTCGTTATTGCCCAAACACGCCCCCTGACGTTTCAGTTTTTGCTCCTAAACCAAGGATCCAACGTAAGCAAGCTCTTTATTTTCAAATTAAATCGTGACACCGTCATTTTATTATACTCTCGCAACAAAGTTGCTAAAGAGAGAATTATAGTTTTGTTCACATAAACGGTTTGTTTGTAAGTCTTAAAACTAAAAGAGTCAGATTATAGGGTTATATTATCGACCAAAGTGATCAGGTGACGAGTAGAGTTAAAATCCGGATGTCTGTCTGTCCGTCCGTCCGTCTGCCCGTCCGTACCGTCAGTCTGTGCAAGCTGTAACTTGAGTAAAAATTGAGATATCATGATGAAAACTTGTACACGTATTTCTTGGCTCCATAAGAAGGCCAAGTTCGAGATGGGCAAAATCCGGCCCACTGCCACTCCGCCCACAAAATGGCGGAAACCGAAAACACATAAAGTGTCATAACTAAGCCATAAATACAAGATATTAAAGTGAAATTTGACACAAAGGATCGCATTTAAGGGAGGGGCAATATTTGGACGGTATTTTTTTTGGAAAAGTGGCGTCGGCCCCGTCGCTCTCTCACCTTCTAAGTTTTTTTTGTAACATATCTCGAAACTACTATAGCCTATTGTCAACCAAACTCTATAGAGTCGTTTCCTTCCGACATTTCCCCATATACAGTTCAAAAATGGAAGAAATCGGATAATAACCACGCCACCTCCCATACAAAGGTTATGTTGAAAATCACTAAAAGTGCGTTAAGCGACTAACACAAAAACGTCAGAAAACACACTTTACGGAGCGGAATGGCAGAAGGAAGCTGCACACCCAGGCTTTTTTTTAAAAAATTGAAAAATTGGCGTGGGCGTCGCCCACTTCTATGGACGCAAAAAGCATATCTCAGGAACTACTCTTACCGATTTCAATGAAATTCGGTATATAATGTTTTTCTTACAGAACACCCTGATGACATGTACGAAATATGGGTGAAAATCGGTTCACAACCACGCCTTCTTCCAATACAACGCTATTTTGAATTCCATCTGATGCCTTCTCTGTATAATATATACATTAGGAGACCAATGATGAATAGCGGAATAAAACTTTACACATATACGTATTTGAGCTGTGAGGTCTCCCTTGTGGAAAATTGTCGTGATCGGACTATAGCTTTTTTCAAGGTCCCTGATATCGAACACGAAGCACACAGTGCCTAACCCTAACCTAACCTAATTTTTCACCGAAAATATCGTGTAAATCTCTCAGAATTTAATTCTAATTAATTTTTACAGCAAAATAAAAAATATGTAAACTTACGTATATAAAATCTAGATTATCACTTTATCATGCGAGAGTATAAAATGTTCGTGACACCCGAACCTTATCCCTTCCTTACTTGTTACTCTTTTAATTTTATTTCATTATAAAAAAAAAAAAAAAAAAAAAAATTTTAACCTTTTGCAATAAATTTTTTATCTCGGACCATAAATCTGCAACTTTGAAACAGTGACATTTTATGACAAAATATTCTATTTACAAACAAGATATGGCTTGCAAGAAAAAACGTTAACTCTGGCTGCACTGAAAAAAATAACAGCTTTCATAGGCACATTTTTATTAGGGTATAAAAATATCCTTTTTTGCTTTTGATCGACCAATTTAAATGGCTGCTATATGTTACTGAACGATCTTAAAAATTTAAATAAAAATAAAAAAGATAAGAACTTAATTTTGATCGATCAGTTTGTGTGACAGCTATGTACCTTAATTATTCGACATCGGCGGTTCATATGTATGAGCAGCTTCTTGGTGAAAAAAGAACGATTACAAAATTTGGACTCGATATATATCGTCACCTGAAATGCAAAATAACGTATCATCAAAAATCCGAAATTGAGTGTCTTGTTGATTAGGCTTTCTTTACTACTTCAAATTACTTACTTAATATTACATATGTTCAACATTTTCAGGTTCTGCGCTCAGATATAACCAGTAGTAACCAATATTAAAATTTTTTTGCACTCTTGTTTCATTTTTATTGCGCGTGTTCATTCACGCCACTGTAAATTTTTTGAAAATGTTGTTACGTTAATTTGCATTTCAGGTGACGATATGTATATTTTGTATATGATCTCCGACGTTTCAGTTTGGTATTACGAAAACTATGGAAAACTGATTCTTATTCAGAGTATAACAAAGAGCTTGTTTACCTTGGAGCCATGTGTTTAAGGCGAAAACTGAAATTTTTGGAGGCGTTTGCCAAAAAAAACAATGAAAATTGAAATTATAGACACCCTAATATACGTAAAATATATTTTGTATTTGTCTGTACAAATAAAGATATAAAAGTGTTGCTTACATTTGCCAAACTTTCTCACGTACATACAAGTATGTATCTGTTGATATAAAACAAAGTTTGGTCGTTTTGTTTTATCTTCTTCACTAAATGGTGCAACTTTGTTATAAATAAGTTCTTCTTTCGGCACGTATCTTCTTTTACAATCTCACCCTTACAGAAAAAAACTACCACTCGAACACTCGAACAAACAACTCTTGAATATCAAAGAATATTGTTTTTAAGTTTTTTTCATATACGTGTGCATTTCATTTCATAAATAATCAAGGTACCAATAAAACAATGATTATCTCATACTAACATACTGCTGTGAGCAAAAAATAGTACAACTTTTTAACTTAAATTTCGAGTGAAAATTCATTCGTCGAAATGGTACGAGTGTTAATAATATCTGTGAAAAATGTCAGATCCAATTAATCATTAGTGTTTAGTGTACGCTTGTCTTTCTGAAGTACATAAGGTGCATTAGGCCGTAAAAATGAAATTATTCAAATTATTCAAAGAGGGTCAGGAACGCGTTGACGACGAACCATGCCCAGTACGCCCAATAAAATAAAAGAATTGGTGCTTGAGGATCAACGATTAACAGCCACAGATCTTACTGGTATCGTTGAAAAATCGGAACGATCAATGAAAATCATTTTGAAAGATCATTTGGGCCTAAGAAACGTGAAAATAAATCACGGGGGGGGGGGGGCCCCCCCCCTTGGTTCCAAATCAAGATTTTTTTTTTTTCGAAATATCATATAAATGTAACTTCGAGTTCTCAGATATGGGGGGGGGGGGGGTGGGGGGGGGGAACGAGGCGTCATTGATGTTTCTCATTCTCATATGACCTATAAACAACAGTCTTTAATCTTCATTTGAGTTCCCTTACAGCGAAACAACGTATATGTCACCCGACGATCAATATTTTATCCCCATATAAACAATTATGTAGAAGATTGGCAGCGTTATTTCCATTGATTGTGTGTTGCTATGGCTAAAAATCCCACCTGCTCAATTGATCTTAGAATCTGTTCTTATGGATATGGGTTATCCTTTGAGATCTTGTATGCTTATACTAGCATTACCAGAAATCTCAATAAATCAGTACCTGATCATTGAACATGCACGTTCAGATTTTCCGCCCCAACTACTAAGCTATTTTTTCTTTCTTTTTTTGTTTTTTGTTTCCTAACGAAATATAGAACAGTATTCTAGTTAGGGTTAGCTCGAGTTAGACATAAGGGTTACGAAACAGCTGTAATATTAATTAAAAATTCACAATATTTATTAAAATGTCCTAATTTGTTATAAAAGTCGTCTGTTTTTTGCTATGATTTGCAAACGTTTTTATATTCTTGCAACCAGTTGGGTAGTCGAACAAGTAACTTTCGTACTTTTTCCATAGATGTCGTTGTCCAAAGTCAAGTGAATATCACGCAAGCCACCAATGCAATCTCCTTAACCATTTATACTAAACAACCAATTTTACTGAGTCAAATCCTATGAGAACTTATACCGACTGTGTAAAAATGGAAGAAATCAGAGAATAACCCCGCTCACTCCCCATATACCAGTACGGTTAAAAACTACTACTACTAGCAATGGATTTCGACAAAATTTAGTACGTGGCATTGCTTTTACATTCTTATGTCACATTATAAAAACGGAATCGGACAACAACCACGCCTACTTGCCATATAGCACAATTTTAAATTCCACTTGATTCTTGCGGTATTTTCGCTAGTTGGCGGTTTTATTCGTCGCATCGGGTCATGCTATACCTTTTTGGAAAGCTCATTTCACTCGCTAACACGTGTTTGATTGATTGTCGTTTCTTTTAAGTCGTTCGTAAGTTATAGCGTTGCAAACATGGAGCAAAATAAAGTGAAAATACGTCATATTTTACAGTACTACTACGATAAAGGCAAAAATGCATCTCAAGCCGATACAGTTTCCATTTCCACCGCACAACGATGGTTTCAACGTTTTCGTTCTGTTTAGAAGTGGTCGAAGATGCGCCACGCTCCGGAATTGGTCGAAAGAGACCGGCCTAGAAGCAGCCGGAGCATCGGTAAAGAGCTGGGCATGCATGAGTCATCAAAAATTCATTTCAATTTCAATAAAAAAAAATTCAATAAAAATACCGCAAGACTTTTTTGACAACCCAATATTAAGATTTTCGAACATCCGCCTGATTTTCCTCTATATGATTGGTTTTACACTTTAAAGTATTTCCCTCGCTTTGGTTCTTGCAAGTTGCAAGAGTATAAAATGTTCGGTTGTACCCGAACTTGGCCCTTCCTTACTTGTTTGCTCTTCTTGGTGTCAAAATCAGCGATAACAATCTGATAAACTTCTTTTCTGAAAAACAGAAGGCGCTAAACCGGAGTGGCACAGGTAGATTTGGTGTGGATTAGACTCAAATCACCCTGGTGTCCAGAACAACAAGTGCCATTTTGATATTGCGATATTGAGACAATATACTTAACGCCCTAAATCTTATGATTAGATGTCGGTCGGAAAATTACATAACGCGCACTCCTGCCAGTGTAATGATGGATGGACGACGGAGCTGATGGAACATATAGACGATTTGACATTCTGAACAATGGATGACGAAATGTCCACCAGAATTATGTTTACGTGTAACAGTCTGTTAAATAGAATAACTTGGCGACCTACACTCTCATCAGACCATCTGTCCAAAACAATCTCTATCCAAAAAATCTCCGATTTTATTTTTGTGGACAACCACATCACATTAACTTTAGTAAAGCTAACTGGGTCGGTGTCTCTTTGTACGTCGTTCATCGGTCCGTAATTAGTACCTCAAGTTTTGAGATGTCGATCAGAAATGCTTCACTCATTCCTTTCTAACTAAAAAACTACTCATTTGTCAGAATAGTCGATATTGAGAATACTAACTGACCGATCGGATTGAAATGTTTCTATGAAAAAATTTATGACGAAATTTTGTACGGATTATTATCTAAAGCATCGATATAATTTCCGAAGATTGTTTAGATTGGACTTCTATAGCATATACATAGCTTGTTTGGAAAACTTTTGTACTTGGCGATAAATCTTCATTAAAGAGTGGTGTAGTTTATTGTCGAAGGCATCGCTTTGGTCTCCCAACATACTGCTCAGATCAGACCAATATAGTAAAATCAAGATAAAGACCTGATACATACTACAAAAGTTACATTAAGAAGTAGTTGACAGCCGCATATGCTGAGTACCAATATTATAATAGTTTACATATAATTCTCGCAGACAACAGAATCGCAGCAAAATTAGAAGAGGAATGCGCTAAATTTGTTATTGTTTCATTTGCGCAATTAAATACATTTCATAGCAATAGTTTGTTTGCAACAAAGATAATGAAATTTTGTTGTGGTTGTTTTCCAACCAACCTCTTTTTCTATCAAACCACGAGGACACACTGATTCACGTACAGTTATGCTAGCTAGCTCGACTTAGAACCAAGTAGACATTTGTGGTTGTATGTACGAGTATGCATGAAAATACTTGCATAAGTTGCATACTTATTATTTCTCTGTTCTGTTTACTTTCCCTCTGAATTTATTGTTGCTTTTGCGATTTTCCGCTGCTGCTTTCCGTTGCTCATTTGCATTGCACAAATTGCGGAAATTTCCCATGCAAAACATTGCCATCACCACTGCAGCCGTTGTTGTTGTTGCTATCGCTGTGGTGTGGTGGTTCGCTGATGCTGCTGACATTGATTGCCGAGACAGGGGCGAGGGAAAAGTGGCTGCATAAGTGAATTGTGCTGCGGCAAGTCGGCTGTGGATCTGAGTGACTGTGTGGCCGCATGCAACGTGGGCTCATTCTGTCAACGTCAACTGCTTCCCTTTCGCTTTCAGCGCTACGCCACATTATGCGACAGATGCATAAACTGAAATATGGTTAATGCGCACACATATGTATGTATGATTTGGTATATCTATGCTCACTGTACACAGGTATGTATGTGGATTAAACGCCCTTATCCTTGGGAGTTCGCGGGAAAGTATGAAATACTTGAACTTTTGCCGAGTTGCTTTTCAGAAATTCGCTTACCTGGGTTCCGTTGGAATTTATTGTTGCTATTAACATGAAGTGCAAATAATTTTTTGTTGCCCTTAGGGCGCCCATTTGCGCTTTGGAGTGATATTAGGAAAGTAATAAATATTTATGCCATTTTTCACATCTTTTGACTTCTCATAACTGAGAAATTGAACACCTGAGTACAAGCGAATCGATGAAATATATATGTATACTCGTACAAGTATATTGCATGTGTATAAATATTAACGTCTTTTTAAACTCATTAACAATTTGTTGTGGTGAATATATATACAGATTTTG